>NC_063207.1:29193371-29293371 GCF_017589495.1 Alosa alosa
AAATTGATTGTGTGTGTGTGTGTGTGTGTGTGTGTGTGTGTGTGTGTGTGTGTGTGTGTGTGTGTGTGCGTGCGTGCGCGCCCTGTGCCACACAGTCAGGGGTATCATTCCTACCTTTCCACCATCACCAAAGTCTTTGGTTGTAGTGCCTTTCTGTTTATCTCTGTCTGACTCAAAAACAGAAAAAAGTACTGCATAGTACCTAACATAGCACATTTAAGCTCTTTTAATTGCCAAGCCCCCTACTGTGCTGCCTGTCTTCCTCTGTTAGCATCTTGTCGTCAGTACCAATACCTTGGACAGATGTGTGCATTTGACCACTTTCTTAATTCAAGTATACTTTTTTTTCTCTTGCCGTCTTGGTCAATTGTCACTGTTATAGTTTTGTTAGTCACTAGTCACAAGTGTTACAAAATGTATTGCTCTATTATTTTCTTTCTCTCTCTTTCTGGTGTTTCCCTAGATGGTGGTGCTGGAAACCAGGGAGGTGGCAGTGCAACCCCGAAACTAAAAGTAAGAATTCACCTCCCTCTTCATGGTCTCATTAAGAAAAAAAAACAGTTCACCTTTGTATCTGTATCTCTTTAAAGAGCAGTTGACCCTCTTCTCCGAGGTCTCATGGAAAAGGTGGTTTAGCGGTCTGTAACAGAGGAGTTGAGATTCTGTTGCTCTGAGGTATTTTATACGAAAGCCGTTTTCATAGAGCAATCCTAAAGCCTTTGGATATAATGTGTACAGTAAAATGAATACGTAGACTCCCCTTCATCTTCCTCCTCATCGTCGTCGTCCTCCTCACCCATAAAATGAATCTTCGCCCTGAGATCCCGGCCTTTTGCTCTTTCCAGCTCTGGTCAATTGTCAAGAGAGTTTTAACTGCATAAAATGGAACACTATTATATTTCCTTTGGCAATTATTCAGTTTTGACTTATTGAAGGGCTTGGGTGAAGGGGCCGGTGGTGTGTTAACTAATGTGTTTATGTATTTAATCTCATTAGCATGTCTGATACCCATCAAGTTCTCTCTGTTCCCCAGTGAGACGCGCTGACGTTTGTGTGCTCATTTACGGAAAATAAACAGTCATCTGCAACCTGGGAAGTCCCGTGCGTGTGTTACGTGGGATTCTGTGTGAACGATATTCCAGTCCACCCTCCTCAAGGGATGTGTCTGTCTGGGGGCCGGGCCTAGAAAATGCAAGGACTGCCAACCCCGGTCACGTCTGCCTAAGATGCTCGGTCTTTAACCGTATTTGAACGGCAACTGCGCCATGATTACCATCCGAAATCTGTCGTTCCCCCGTACGGACATACTTGTTTTGATCTTTTTGTGTTGGTTAATGGAACAGTGCTGTGCCTGAATGTGCGGTGCCTTTAGCAGCTCTGGTGTTGATTGCTTCTCTTGCTTCGCCAAGAACTCCCCGTGCCGCTGTCTTTGATATTTACATGACCCTGTCTGTTCAGCCTAAATGAAATTGATTGGAAGTGTATCTCCAGCCAGAGGAGTGATGGTTGGGAAAACCTTGGGTCGACCTGGGCTGGTCGTCTCCACTGGCCGCCGGCAGTAAGACGATCGGCCTATTAAGGCTCTATTAGTTTTCGTGTAAGGCTATTTGCTTTTGTTTGACCAAGAAAAATCCTTCCCTATCCTCTATCGTGGGTGTGCAATTGAAAATCTGTTGACATCAGTGTGCCGAAGAGCTCCGGGAGCCGGCCAAAGAATACCGTTTCGAGGCTCTGAAAAAGCACTTAAGCGATGTTTAGACTAGTATTAATATGCACCGCAGGCCGACAGCTTTCAAGGGCCCGCTCCTTGGGCACAGCCCAAATTCTGATCTGCCTCGTTAGAAGATTAATGGGAGAGGAGGTTATCGTTGGGTAGAAGAGGCACTGCTTGGGAAATGGGAGAGCACATATTTCAAATAACTGTTCGCAGAAAGACATTTCAATTATGGGCTATTCCCAGAAATGTTCGTTTTCTTTTTTTGTTCTTGACAGTTAGCAGAACTTTGGGCCTGGACTAGGCCTTCACTCTTCTCCTGCTCCCACACTTTTGCTCTCTCTTTCCATAATTCTCTCTTTCTCTCTCTCTCTCTCTCTCTCTCTCTTTGTCTGTCTCTCTCTCTTTCTCTCTCTCCCTCTCTCTCCCCCTCCCTCTCTCCCTCTCAGTGTTTGTTGCACTGTTGAGATGGTTTGTGCGATAAGAAGCATGAACCCACTCAACTAAATTATAGACATTACATGTTAGAAGCTCATGATTTTAAAGCATGTTCGCGTGAGTATTTTGATCACGTCTCCATTCCCCTTCCGCATTCAAAACAGTACAGTGCTCATTCACGCCTCCACCCCACTACTCTCCCTTGTCTAGTCCGTGCTGAACGGATGTGTCTGTTTTGTGTTACACCTTCATTAGGAATAGACCAAGAGGTGGGTGCCACTTGGCAGGTGAAGTGGTGCTGTCAGTCCTGTCAACACTCCAAGTACCCCCCTCCCAACCACTGTTCCCCGGGCCTCCTCATCCCGCCTGTTAATTTTAGCCGGCTTTCTGACCGCCGCACGTAAAGCTGCATGTAAATTGACTGCAGGACTCCCAGGTGGTGATGGGTGAGCTCCAAGTATTTTGAATGGAAGGACGAGTGAGAGTATTAGGGAGAGCTAGCGGAGAGAAAGGACGACTAGCTGAAGAGAACAAGCTTCCCTTCCCTTCCGTTCCCTCATCTCACCCATGGACTGTAGGCCCAGTATGTATGCTTAGACACAGCCTCTTGTCTATTGTCCATGTCTAATGGTGCCAACAAGGCAAGGAATTGAGAATTGCTGTTTCTTTCTAAGGTAAAATCCCAGAGTCCAGGATACTTCACTTCTGTTTGGCTGAGTCAGTAGGCCTTGATTAGCTTATTGTCTACAAGGGCCCTCATGCAGCAAGTCATTTATTTATGGGATGCCATGAACAATAGACATAGTCTTACTTTAAAATGAATTGAGAATTGCTGCTTCTTTCTAAGGTACAACTCTAGACTTGGGGATGCTTCACTTCTGTTTGGCTGAGTCAGCAGGCCTTGATTAGCTTGTTACAGGGCCTGTTCAGGTCACCTGACTTATGAATGTGGGCCCAGAGCTTTAGACAGACTGAATGTGAAAAAGAGCTAAATTATCCCAATGATAAAAAAAAACGTGTCAATGCGAAGACATCACAAAGCTTGTTTAAAGTCATTGGGAATACTTCAAAATGAGTTTTATTTGATTTAGAATAAGAGCTTTAAGAACTCTTGGTGATTAGAAAACAAAAGTAGTTGAAAGATGAGGGTTTCCTTTGGAACTTTTTTGCTTTGGTGATCTTGACTGTTGATGGTCTTTCCATCTTTGCTGATGTGGTCTTATGTTTGACCTCTCTCTCTTCAGCTGAAGTGGAAGAGTAAAAAAGAAGATGAGAATAATGGGGGCTATTCACAGGAGTTTCTGTTTAGCCTACTCAAAAAGGTGAGTGACCGCCGAGTCTGGAGAAGATATTCAGCCTCTAATAACACTGTGACTGATCGTCCCACGGACAGTTTGTGTGTCAGACTTGTTTGACCTTACCTCGCGCAGTAAGGCAATCATCCCAGTGTTGTTTCTAGAAGTCGGGCTAATGAAATTAGTCTCACAGAAACCGTCCATCTCCGTGCCGTGAGAGTGTGAGAGTGTGTCTGTCTGTATTTGGAAGACCATGTTTTTCCCCCAAGTACACATCCATAATGAGACTCACTCGGTGTCCGGTGAGCACAGTTTTGTGGCCTGTATGACATCACTAGCCCCAGCTTGGTGTTTAGTTTTTTTTTTTTTTTTTTTTCTTTTTCTAATTTTTCCCCCTCATGCAAGCTTCATTAAGTTTTGTAGCAGCGAAAGTGCTAAGGGCAATGTGGTGCCCTGTTAAAAGTGGTGCACGCCATCGTTAGTGCCCCCCTCTCTCCCTGTCGGGGCGTGTGTTTTACCGGTGCCAGGGGAGCCACCAGGAAATGTGCTCTTCTCATGCAACGCCGCACCAGCGCGCACCTTCCCCTGTCCTCCTCTCCTCCTCTTCTCCTCTCCCTCGCTCGGCCAGGCTCCAGGCCATTGAGCGGAGCGGCTGCAGGTTTTTCATAATGAGGGAAACAATGCGGACCGTTTTTTGGGGTGGTGGGGGGTTCTGGACTGGTGGTGGGGAGGTATGTTTAAGTGTCACTGACGTCAAACGTGCTCTGCGAAGGTCAAGGGCTCAATCCTTCCTCCGCACGCTACTCCAGCAGGGTGGCTCGTCGGTATGGATACAGGAGACTGGGTCAAAGGATTGTGGGAAAATGAAGTGTTTCTCCCATTTATTTATTTTTTTACTCTCCCCTGACTTACTATTAAACTGATGCAAGAGGAAGAAAATAGCCCCACTCTGTCTAGAAAAATGCAAGATGTCACTGGAAAGGCCAAATGGCAAGAGATGTCAGGTGAGGTCCTGCTGATGGAACGGCTTGGCCTTCCAGTGGGAGCAGTCACTGTGTGTGTATTTTGGCCTCCGTATCACTTCTGACCCTCCAGGATGCATTTAAAAAAAAAAAATTAACTAGACCACGAAATACTTGGACATATGAAATAACTCTCTGCTGGGACTCAGCACTGTCACTGTTGCCAAACTGTTCCCGATTCGATTGTTTGTTCTGAAAAATACTTGCCCGTTCCTTTAGTTTTCCCAGACAAATGAGCTGAGATACAGTTTTTAATAAGCACTGTCATCATCCTCGTACCCCCCTTCCCCCTGTCTGGATCTAGGTGACAGGCTGACTAATGAGACCCCGACCCAGTGGCCGTCCTTCCTGAAACTCAAGAGGCCTTTCCACTGCTCTTTCTCAGAGAGAGAAGTGTGTGTGTGTGTGTGTGTGTGTGTGTGTGTGTGGTGGGGGAGCAATTTTACTCGGTACATTCAGTCCAAGTTAGAAACTGCACCCATCCAACCCCTGTCACTCAGTACCCTCCCATCCACCCAGCCAACCTCCCTCCCTGTGTCGGGGGTCAGTGAGTGACCCACAATGCACCTCTCCTCCCATGCTCTCCCCGAGCCAAGTCCTACTAGCAGTTCGTCTGGCCCGGGGCCATGGGGGCTAATTTCGGCTCGGCACCAGAAACTAGTTTTACAGCGTGTTCTCACATCTACTGTGCAGAATGGAGATCGCTGAGGAAGTCCAGAGTGCAGTCTGTCCGACTTACGGGCAAAACATTACTCTGAGCACTCCCAGGTTTTTTTGCATTCGGCAGCAGCAGCAACAGCGGACAATTTTTGTCTGTGAACCTTTGCTGGGGTTGATGGCTCTCATGGGCTCAGAGCCTTGGAGCCGTCATTGAGATTTATGTCCCCACGAGTCGTATCACTCAGGCCTATATGCATTTTGTATTTTTATTTTTTTCGCTCTGTAACTCAAGTTAACGTTTATTTTCTCTAGGAACCTTCCACGCAGTTTGTAGTGTAGAAACCACTTTGTAGGCCTCAGTTTGCGAATATGCAGTTGACTAACTGTAAATAGCGTTGTGAAATTTCCAGTGAATAAAGATTTAGGAGATACTGCTTTCTAAATGTACACAATTGTAAGTACCTGTTTTGATTGCGTGCAGGTTTTACACTGTCTCTGTGTTTGTCTCTGTGTTAATGTGCTGTATATGAATGTCCTCTTAGTAACAGGAAACCTATTAAACGACATCCCCTCTCTATCCTATTCTGTGTCTCTTTCTCTTTCTCCCTCTGCCTCTCTCCTCCTCTCCCTCTGCCTCTCTCCTCCTCTCCCTCTGCCTCTCTCCTCCTCTCCCTCTCCTCTCCAACAGTACGGCGATGTGCTGAATGTTCTCATATCGAGTAAGAAGAAAGGGAGTGCTGTGGTGGAGTTTGCATCTGCCAAAGCGGCTGTACGTACCCACGCCTTCTTACTCTTTTCCTAATTTCTCTTCGAATCCAGCAAAAGAATGCTCCCCAGTGGCTACATTCTCATGGTACTCTTCAGGGAATTAAAATAATTAAGGGAAAGCAAGTAGTTTGTAAAGTTTTTGAGACCAGTATGATTAATTGTTTAAAACGTCTCCTTTCTGATTTTTCTGGGCCGATTTTACCTGCACATTTAAACACCCCAGACACCGGAGCTGCATCTAGGAATGCTTCCTCATTACCATCCCTGCAAAATGTCTTACACCGCACATCAACAATGTGGACATGTCTTCACCAGATGCTAGTGTTGAAAGGATGCAGAAGTGTAGCAAGCATGGCTGTTGAGCTGCTAGTGCAGACTAGCAGGGACAGAGCCAGAAGAGCCACACTCCTAATGGGGACCAGAGTCCTCGCCTTGTTATTGTCTCGTGTCGTCTGGGCTGCCCGGCCCTCTCTGTGTCCTCCACCCTTCCCCGCTTGGCTCAGCTCAGAGAAGCGCTCCTCACTGCGCTCTTGTGATGTTCTGTTGTGGTTCTCTGGTGCGGTTGCTCTCCTGAGAACGTGCCTGACGGGCCCAGACGGCCTGTGGAAATTGAGGGGGTTTTGGGGACGGGTTGGTGGAGGAGGCATTTGAGGGGGATTTGGGGACGGGTTGGTGGAGGAGGCATTTGAGGGGGTGGGGATGCTTTTGAGACTCACTCAAAAGCCTGATGTTCTCCACACACACATGTGTCTTGTCATAAGCCATGGATAACACACGCACACAAAGACAAACATAAATAAGGCCTGGGTGAGAACAAGTGGGGGTGGGCTGTGGATGAGCGCTGGAGGAAGATGCTTTGAGCAGCGGCACAGCGGCAATATGTGTTGCATTTGTTGCATGTGAAAAACATTTACACCCAAAAGGCTGTGTGACGCGAGGGTGCCAACCGCCTGGGCAGCCCTGCAGTAATATATGGGGTGAGAGAGCGAGAAGAAAAACCTCTGTAAATAACAAAAAGAATGAGGAAGAGGTACCGAGAAAGCGGGAAGCATCTCTGCTGTTGTAGTGTGTAAGATTTACACCTCACATGTTCCCAACGTAACTGGGTTAATGACACATTTTTTTATTTTTTTATTTTGTGTTAAATGTGCTCCATCTCAGGACTTGGCGTTTAAGAATGAGAGTGGCCTGATGGGAAACCCGCTGAAAATCTCCTGGCTGGAAGGGCAGCCTGAAGCCCCACCCATAACCATACACAAGTCAGACCCCGGCAGTATGTTCACACACTCACAGGTAAGGCTGAGGGGATAGCCTTTGTGTGCGTAATTGCACTTGCACTTTTAACCTTAACCTAAAACAAGAATTGTAGTTAACAGGGTGTCAGAGGGCTTGGTCATTGTTTTGACCTCCTGGATATGCTGGTGTTCTTTTTAGTTCTCTGAATTTCTCTCAACCTTCAAAATGACATGTTGCATGTCAATTTGAATGTATGCTTTAAATTATGTTTTAAGAGTCCAGTTAATGGATAACGCCTGGATTTTTCGCAACCCCAATCTAAACACCATTTTCTAAACACCATACCTCTAAAGACAAAGTATGTTAACTTTTGAGATTTTATTTTTTGTATCGTCATGCAAAATGTATCGGCTCGGACAGCTCGCTTTGCCCTCGTCGGGTTTCTCGAGCAAAGTGTTTGGGGAAAAGGGGTGCTTGAGTTTGTTTGGCTTGGACTGGGCCTCTGCACACACTCCGAGTCCGACAGAAACGAGCCGCTCGTCGCCTATTATGGGCTGACCCAGGAGACCATAGGAATTCTCAAGAACGCTCCGGAATGATTCGACCCAACCAGAGCAGGGGAGCACCAGGGAGATGTAATGGGCGACTGGCACGAGAGGCTCTCGGCTCGTTGGCTCAGCCGCTGAAGAGAGGTACTTGCCCCCCTCCTGTCCTGCCTCCTGTGCTCTTCCTCCCCCATCCCATAAGCTCAGTCACTAGTTAGCATTAGTGATGCTAGTTTTCTGTTCTTGCACCGTTATCTTTTAATCGTATGTGTGAGCTCACACCTGCGATTTTTCCAGTAAACAAACGTCTAGATCACTTACTGACAATGACAATGTGCTATTGATATCATGCCCAGAGAGGCACTTCTCTTATTCCTCTCAAGGCTCCAATGAGCTGTCTCCACCTTGGCCGGTCTACCTAAAGAGTGGCCTTAGCTATGCTGAGGGGAAAAGGTCTACCGTCTTTGTGCTACTCAATTCAGCACATACATGCATCTGCTTTAGACATACATATAATTGTAAAAATATGACCCCATTTCTCCTACATTGTGTCTACTCTAGAAAGGGCCCATGGCTCGCCCACTGTCTTGCGAGACCAGCCATTCTTTTCTTTCTCTCATTGTTCCCTTCACCCCACTCATTGCTCTAGCGACTGCATGTGGCGCAGCATCTGGGATATTTCATTCATCGCGGATGGAGCAGACCCAAACAAGAGTCTGTGAGGAATACTGTCTATACATGGTGTTTGGCAAGCATTTGACCCGAGGAGGATATTAGATCATCAGAAATTGTGCAAGACTAAATAAGGATCAATTAAAACTCTTTGTCTGAACTATATTACAAATGACGTTTTGCACCAGAGAGGATTTGCTTGGCCAATTTTGCCTCTATTATAATTCCAAAAAAAAAAGCATGCTCTTAGCCATTTGTGACACTTTATCTAGTTCGATATGTGAATGTCTCTTGATTTTTAAACAAATTTTAAAAGCCTAATGGCACCAAGGGAAGCACTTGAATATGTCTAAACAATGAAAAGAAAACGGGGACAAGGCAAATGATGCCTGTAATAGTCATTATTGAAGTCATTTCCTGATTTTTATTAATTTTTTGTTCCTTTCACTTTGCCTAGTTGAAACTGAGGCTGTGTGTAAAGGTCATGCTCTGCAACACTCTGTGGGTCGCCTGTTGGGCCGCCCCAACTATGTGACTTAATCTGGCCAATTCACACACGCTTTTCCCAAAAGAGTTGTACAACGACCATTGTTTTATTTCTTGCATGCTTCTTTTTATTTCTTATTTGAGCAAGAACACTATTGGGAGAACACTTGTCAGAGCAGAAATGAACAATGAGCAATTCTAGCCACCCCCCCCAAAACCCCCAAACACCACTTATAACAACTGTCATTACCCCTCAGATTGCTTCATCACAGAATTGAGGGGGGGTTGTGACAATGAAAAAATCAACATCATTACAGCATCACCAATTTTCAGTTCATCCTCTAGCGGTGGATTATCATCCCCGAGGAGGCCTATGTCACATTGCTGGGGGTGAAGAGAAGGTCAGTGCTAGTAGTGTAGCCCCACATTCATACAGTGGAGGCCACTATGGAGGTCCACTGCGTAGGTCTCTAGCTTGCCTGGCCTCCCCAACGCCACTCCCACAGCGATTCCCGCTGAGTTGACACAACGTTCAACCAAGACATTTTGGATCCATCCGTCAATTTCTCCCCTCTTCACTGGGGTAACAAGGATCTGGACCCCACAGTATAGTCGAGATGCGAACATTACCTCAGTTCTACCCCTGCTCTGTTTTAATAATACAAGCCTGACCCTGGTGGCGGCCAGGGAGCTGGAGCACAGCTGGGTCCCCCAGTAACCCCTGGCCTGGGCCCCAGAGCCTGGGCTGAGCCTGAGCACGCCTGACCTCTCCGGGTCTACTCTGGCCTGGCCTCCACTGCACCCGTGGAAGGGGGAGGGGGGCATAAGGTGGTCGTCTCTCTGTGCTGCGACACATGTAGTTTATATTCCTGATTTATGAGGTCTCTGTGCCCTGGGACTTGCTGCAGCTGGGCCTGACATTCCACCAGGAGGTGTCCCGCCCCAGAGGATCATGGGATTTGTGGCAAACAGAAACCTGACGGGGCTTGCTTGCGTGCATATGTGTGTGTCGGTTGTAGAGCAATGGCAATACATTCTATACGCCCTCCAGCTTTGCGTTTTTAATGTAGTCTTTTTAATTTATGTGCTGATCATAAATTGCAAGATAAAAAGGCTTAACTCATATTGCAGATCCATTCTCACAGCTTCCAACCTCATTTCAGCCTCCCACTCTGCATTCTACAGAACCCCCTGCCCATTTCCTGGCCCCCCACGTGTAAAACACAGTATGTGTACATCTGTAAGAATGTGTCTTAAATAAAGAACCCTCTGTCTAGGTCTTTCTGCGTCCATGAATGCATCTTTAAAGAAACGGAACTTCTCAAAACCATTCGGTTATTTATGTTGCGAATGCAGGCTGAGTCATGGGGCCCCGGTGTCTAACAGCTCTCGAAGGTCCACAATAATAATAAATTCCTGATATTTGGAAAGGATTTGATTTCAGCCTTCGCAGTTTGTGTGTTGTTGTGCATCACTGCAGAGCCCTGTAATAAATTTTGAACCTCGAGAGCTTGTGAAATTAGAAGGTTTATGTGGCGTGCGAATAACAAGGCAGCTCGATTTGAGTGAGGTTCGCCGTCGGCCAAAACGCACGGCTAGCTGAGCTTGCAAAATTATGTCTTGGGCCGCTTTCCACAGGACGTGTCATATCGGGTTTACCCTGCTTGCGTTGATTTTCACTCTCTCTGACTTATCTTTACCAATAAAAACCACAGTCCGATTAAGTCATAAGTTCATAGAAGTGATCGTAATCCTGTCCACAGCAGTGAGATTTACTCTGAAAAGACGGAGCAATCTTACTCTTTATTAGCGATATTCAAGGTTGTGTAGTAACCCTCTACCCTATGTATCCGCACATCTGTGACCAGGCATTGTTGAAACCACACACTGCAGACAGATTGATGTGCTAGCTTGCTGTTCTTCCTTTTCCTAGAATTGCACATTAAGCCATCCCTCTGTCTGTATCCATCATCCCCTTTGCACGTCTAGCGTACTCAAGGTCGACACACTGAAGTATCTGCCTCAGAGAACACACAGAGATATGTGGTGTGAGTCGTTCTTTGTAGGGTTCTGGGATGGCCTCCCGTAAAGATAAATTGCTAACCTGGTACAATTGGAACCGTGTAACTTTTTCCTTCCCACTGTCGAAGGTCATTGGCCAAATGCAACATAATCCAGATGTAGCTTTCTATTTTAAGGAGCTTTCTCCTCTTCCATATCTATAGACTTCATCTTTAACCGAAGCATTCTACAGTGTGCTCAACATAATCTTACCCAGTGTATCACATAGAAAAATGGAAAAAGCCGAGGAGGTAGCTAACTTTTTTTGTTTCTGAGGGGTAACTTGAATTCTTGGGAAGATCTGTGAGGCAGTAGTTTCATGTTAAGAAAAAAGCCAAAGGAGACATGGTCTTGAGAATGCCCAATGATGATTAATGGCATTGAATCCTAGTGTTAATGGGGGGATTGGAACAGCTTATGAATGCACACATGGAAAGGAGAATCTTTGATAGGAATCTGTTTTCTTCTCTTTTTAATGTTGCTCTGTAAAGTCCTAGAATCCAGTGCATCGAGTGGTGTAAGTTTTTTGCTTCTGTGCGCTTCTCCAAGCTGCATTCTTGGCAAATCAGCTCTGAAAGAAGTTGTTCTAAACGGAGTGTCACTTGTGCACATAGTTTCCTTCCTCCAAGACGTCAAAGTTGTCACAGGCGAGCCATAACACTGTTAGCAGGCTTGGCCCTGAACTTGTGTGAATGTGCGAGAAAACCGAAGGTAATCCTTAGTTAGTTGCCCCTTTAATTTGTTCTGACACAATCCAGAGCACTACAAACAACATCAGTTTCATGAACAGCCGTTTACTCAGCAAAACCCCCTGTGAAAGAGTATTGCATACTTTCAGTAGCATCAAGCTTGACTGCCAGACACCATTACGCCAGAGATAGGAATGTTTCTGTTGTCAAAATGATATTTCAGAAAATGAATCTTTGGGAAGGGGGGGGGATGTATACTTTTCTACATTTGGCAAGTCTCTAGTATTTGGCTTGATAGCAGGTCTGGAATTTTTGGGGAAAGGAAAAGTGGTTGCAGATGTCGGGGATGAAGGGGGTGGGGGGGTACCTTGCAGTCTGGACTCGGTCTTTTCAGTGCCAAGATAATTTGTCTTCCAATTACTGTCTCTTTCTTCTCACATAAGTGTGTTCGGGCAGCTCGGCAGGTCTATCGTAGAATAACTTTAACGTAAGTGCATGTGCGGAGGAGCCCTGAGCGTGCATGGCGTGTGAGTCCAAGGACAATCTTCTGTGGTAGACGGATGTGAAGTGTACTCATGGGTAATTACCGTAGATATGTCATGGAACACACTGTGTCCCTGTGGATAGATTTATCCCCCCCCCTTTTGTTTCCCAGTCAGAGTCGAGATGGCAGAAGGCTCTTATTCCAGTGGTGCTGTCGGTCTGTCTGTGTCTGTCGGTGTGTATCTGTCTGTCTGTCACATGGCTTTCAAACCCCAGAAAGAGGCAACATGTGTCATGAAGTGTAAAGATCTGGTGGCAGCTTTATGCTGTGAGAGCTGGCTAGAGAGAAATCGGGTCTCAGGACGAGTTTGACAGGCTAATTTGCCCTGTGTGTGGAATCTGTGGTTTGGATTGGATCCCTAATGGCAGCCTGATCTGGCGTAGCTCTGGACTGAAGCCAGACCTGGGCCAGATTCTCTCCAATGTCAGCTGCTATCTGCTATAGTGCTTTTATGTAGTGTTTTCACATCAAACCTAAGTCGAGCCATTTCTTTGTTGTAATGTGTTCAATTTCATCAGCTTGGCTGTTGTATGATCTATTATTTTGTAAGATTTGACTTTTTAGGGGTTTCATGTTTCATGTTTGTTTTTAATCCTATGCTTAATCTTAAAGTTTAGTGTCATTTGCACAGTGAGCCCCATCTCTCCCCATCTGTTTGTATTTTTGACGTTTCTTGATCCATTAAGCTCATCCTGTGCTTGCTGATCATAGTGAAAACTAAAGAGTTCAAATCAACGAGACCAGATTAGACATGCATATCCTGTAAACATCCAGTGTTTAACTAGACTCCGTGTCTCCTTTGGCTGTGTGAAAATAAGATTCACATGCACAATGTTGGTAGTGTCTGACAGTCATTTAAATAGCTTTAATTTTTTTGCCTCTGCCTTTGAGAAACATACCGTTCCTTACCGCGGTGTACACACCCACAACATAAAGTATGTACTTCATATGAAGAAAATCCAACGGACACTCAAAGAATACTGACCCTACTAATACTAAGCTACAGTTATAGGCAGAATTTTAGTATAGATCATTTTAGTATGCGCAATTCCACTTTAGTCCAATCTAATCTCAATATCCTCCTTATGTCTGGATTTATTTATGACTGCCAACACTCTTAAGAGTAAACAGAAAAGTTTGCACATTAATTTAAAGATCCAACAAATAGGGTTGGAACGGTATGGATTTTTTCTTACCGTGGTTGAAAAGTAAGAAATGACCGTGATTTCTCGGTAAAAAAAAAAGTTATGGATTATGAATGTTGTGTGAGTTATGGATTATGAATGTTGTGCTGCGATCACACCAAATTAAACTTAAGACAGCCATAGCAACTTCAAAGATCACTGGACCAAATGCTTCAGACATGAAAGAAATAATCAGTTTAACAACAAGACTATCACGATTTTAGAACTGTTACATTTATGACTCTTATGCTACTGTTAGAACTGTAGGCTATTGCATCTTTTAATGGCTGCGTCAGGTTGTAACAAAGGTAGGCTACAGTACATGTTGCTATTCTTAACAAACTAGAACATATTTTTTTAATTCTGTTTCAACTTTCATGGAGTAAACATTTACTCTATGACTCCTTTAAAGTCTAACGTCTTTGTGTAAAACGAGTTTGAACGGAGAGAATAGAAAAGTGTTACGATTGTGCCGGTTCTCCCCTACTCTCGCATAGTAAATACAAATGGAATATTGGAACATTGCGCTCCCCAACACACACGCGGAAGGCCAGGTTTGCTTCCTGAATGCTTACTTGAATCCATGTCATAAGATGGTCCCTCACATAACACATCACGACATTACACACTTTGTACACACATTTGCTTTTTTTTCCGGTGATGGTGGCAAGCTCAGATCCGCAGTAGGCGTCACGTGACCGCGGTAATGTTGTTACCGTCCCAGCCCTACCAACAAATATTAAAAACATCGTTTTTTGTAACAGTTCAGATAGCCCTCAGCCCCATTCAGTTGCTTCTCTCTCTCTCTCTCTCTCTCTCTCTCTCTCTCTCTGTCTCTCTTGCTCTCTCTTGCTCTCTATTCATTCTCTCTTCTTCCATCATTCCCAATTCTTCCTGTCTCTGTCTTTTTCCCTCTCATTATTTCTTTCTCTCTCTCTCCCTCTTCCTGGGGTCTTGTTTCCCATTATTTCTCATTCCCGGTTCCCTTCCCCTCCCATAGACCCCCTGCCGTGCTGGTCTCTCGTTTTCTCTGGCCGGTGCTCCTGGCAGGCCGGTCAGCCTCGGCGTGGGGTGTTGAGGTCGTGTTTGTTCAGCAGGTAGCGTTTAAAACCCCCCTCATCTGGAGCCTGGCTAGCTAGTGGTGGACAGCCACTGCGGCCCTCTTAGCCTAGCACATGTGGAAGTATCGCGTTGCCTCCCCAGCGCTCGTTAGGAGCGCGGCGCACATTTACAGCTAAGAAAATAGTGGTGGCAGGGACGCGGAGAGAGGAGCCTGTAACTTAGCTTTGGCTGCTGCCCACTGCTGTTGCCCCACGAAACGTTAAAAGCATGGCAGGGGGCAGCACTTTAAAAAAAGACTTTGTGTGGACATTGGACTGACTTGCCACTTCTCCTCAAATTAAAAAGGTGGCCAAGAACTTGAGATATAGATGCTGTTGTACTTTCCTAGCTGAGCTTGCCCAGGAGAAGGTCTTGTTTCAGTAATAATTAGTGTTGTTAACATAACTAGTTATCACACCAGTGTTTATGGAGACCTTGAAAACACTCACACTTGAAAAAGGAGTCCGCTACAACATGAAAACCCCAAATATTAAAATAGAAAAACATTTTAATGAGTGTGTGCCCACTAAATCAGTACAGTACCTAGCACCAGTGGGAGTACAGCAAACAAATCAAGTTCACCAAGACATGGTTTTCTAAAAGGTCCATTTTAGTCTTGAGGAAGCTGCTAAATTATTAACTAGGTATAATGCAGTAACAGAGGCAGTACCTGGAGAATATTAACTTTTTGTTTCTCCACCGTATCAAGGACAATGTGAATATACAGTATGATCAAACTGTGTTAACCCTTACCTTTCAGTGTATAATTGAAATCCAAAATCAAGGCTCTTTGATACTGTAGAAAGCCCAGTACCCAAATGTAACATAAGGTCACAGGTTAAAGTGTTGGCTCAAAGTTACGAATTTGTAGAATGGCTGTTGCCTAATTCCACACTTCCAGGAAGAAACTCAATAGTAAGTTGCACAATACTGGCGGGAGTCTGAGTTTTGTTATTGCTGTCTACTTTTCAGATGACCTCCCATTCACACAGAGGAGGAATGGGTGGGTGCTGTGTGTGAGGGAAAGAGTGTGTGTGTGTGTGTGTGTGTGTGTGTGTGTGTGTGTGTGTGTGTGTGTGTGTTCACCGGAGCACGCGTGCGTGCATGTGGGTCCTCTTGTGTCAGCAGCTATGAGCTTAAGATACGAATCAGGGCTGATATCCATCTCTCCGCACTGTGTTCCGGTGGAGGTCCACCGATCCGAGATGATGTGAGGATAGCAAGTCCTGCTGATGCTTCTGTAAGCCACCACGGGTGCAATTGGCTCTCTTGTCACATGTGGCATTTATTCCTGATCAGCAACATCCTATTAGGGATAGTACCACAAAAAAGCCTATGTGACAGAAAAGTCTTGGGAAGCTTCTTGAAGTCAATATTTTCCTCTGTCCAAAGTGGAACTGTTCATCACTATATTTACCCAAAGCATCCAGTGGCCATTGTGATAGCCATAGGGGAGTGTTGTGATATAACAATATTAGTTGTTCAAAGACACTTGGAAATTCTAGGTCTGACAGGCCTCAGGGAGAGGTCATCTAAATAGACTACATTTATTTAAGTTATGGGTTCGGTCCAGGCTCCATTTCTTTACTGATGATGCTTGTTCATCACCTGAAGCACATCATCCAAAATGGATGGGCCGAGGTCAAGACTGAAGGAGAATGCCGAGTCGATCTCATCTGGCTGTGAAATGTCCATGGGAGCCTGGCTGTAGTCTCTCCCTGAGTTCAGGCTTCCATGTCCTGGGCTGGTGCTGGTGCTGTTGCTGGTCCGGTCAGACCCGGGTGGCTCGTCCTCGACCATGTCGCCCTCCTCGCTGTCGAGCAGTGGGAGGGAGCTGCACTTCTTCCGCCTGTGCGCCGAGCTCTGCCGCCGGGCCGGCCAGTTGGGGCTCTCCTGGCCCTCGGCCTCGTCCAGGTTGAGGCGCGGGGGCTTTGGTGGCGGCGGCGGCGAGCAGGCCAGGAAGAGGTTCTGCTCGCTCTGGGAACTCTGGAGCAGCAGGCTGTGTCCGTGCTTCAGGAAGGACAGGTCTCCGAACCGGTCACCCAGGCCGTCTGAGCCGATGTGGGAGAGGTGCCGGAAGTCGCCCAGCGGGAGGCTGATCATGTTGACGGAGATGACGTCCCGGCGCTTGGACAGCCGTCGGGGCCAGCGAGCCGAGGCAGGCTTGCGGTACAGCGAGGTCTTCAAGGGCATCCTGTGAGGTCGATTTAACACTGGAATATTTCTCAATCTCGTTATCACCGTGTGATGGAGTCAATGTTTTCTGCTACGGTTTAAATCGAAAGCATTCTCATTGAAATGGTCTTGTCTTCTTATCTAACAAGGAAAGAAAAGAGAAAGACATTAGCAGAAATTATGAAAATGATTGGGCCGCTCCAGGTTTTGACATTGATATCTGTCAGCAATACCCTGAAATTGAACAGCTAATTGTCATCTTGGACAAACACGACTGTTTTCTGTAGACACCGAATGCACATTCGTGCGATTTTCCTAGCACCAGATGCAGACTTTGGCTCAAGTTGAGCCCCCCTTGAAATGGGGGGAGACTTTTTTGTTTGAACAGTGCACCTGTTCACGGTGCAGTTATTCACAATAGCTCTAAAACAGATGCTTTTTGTAAAGTGCTTTCTGATGAATACTAATATTTTTAAAAATGATTTATCTTTTCATTTATCCAGTTATCTGTTGTGTTGAAACCTGACATGCACTGGCTTTTAGAATCCCTGTTCTCGTTCATTGCCCAGATTTGCGCAGAACAGGTTTTTCCCATCAGGGATACATGGCAGCTCCACAAACACAGGCACAATGATTTCAACACACTTACGGTATGTTTGTCCGCTTGTTCCTCACCAGCCAGAAACAGAACAAGCAGTGCCCAGGAAGTGACTGGGGGCATTGGACCAGCCGCAATTGGAGCTGTGGAGACCAGCAGCCGTTGGAGCAGGGCCTAGTGTATGTCTGTGTACTGGTGCAAACTAGAACCACATCTGGCCCTGATCCGTTTGAGACGGACCACTATTGAAACTGCTATTGAGAGACCTTAGCAGTTCAATAGATCCCAGTGTAATGGCAGAGGCTAGAAGCAGATCTGGCCCTTATCTGGCTCCAGTCCATTAGAGATGGGCCTCTACTGGGGCCGCAGTTAATGTAGTGTTGACAGCCTTGAACGACTCCTTCACGTTTTCTCCCAACTTCTCTCGCATTCTCTCTCATCAGCTTTGGCATGCAGAGCCATCAATTAAGATCTATTGTACTACAGTAATCATCCGAACCAGGAAACGAATGGGATTCAATACGCAATCCAACAGCAGATGTAATCTTATTTAAATGCCCTCTGAAGATGTTTGCTGGATGGGATCATAATCTGGCGAGCGCCGTCATGTTGTACAGTGCAAATAAATCGCTGTCATTTCACTTGACTATTTCCTTTTAGTGTCTAGGGCTTTCAGACCAGCGCTGGCAATTTGCTCCCATTCATTACTCTGAATTTGTTTAAGACAGACCTCATCATGGTTGGCTTGTCAAGTGGACTGTCCTGTTTTATTTATTTATTTATTTTTCTTTCCTTAATAGTGCCTTCTCAGGCTCAGGCGATGTAAGATCTGTGTTCGTGACTCGAAACACTCACTCTTTAAATTTGTAAGGCACTACAGAAAACATGTTTTGTTGGCCAATAAAGGTATTTATCGGCACTTCAACAGCAGCGGGAGGTGCGAGTGTGTGGACACAACAGCATTCCTTTCACAACATGTAACGCTACAGAGGGAAGGTGGAGCTCAATCTCTCTCTCTCTCTCTCTCTCTCTCTCTCTCTCTCTCTCTGTCTGTCTCTCTCTCTCTCTCTCTCTCTCTCTCTCTCTCTCTCTCTCTCTCTCTCTCTCTCTCTCTGGAGTAAGGATCAGAATTAAGGAACATTTTGCCTTCGAGCCCTAAGTTAGCTAAAATCTTATAAGCTCTGATGTAAACCCATTCTACCTGTTTCTTCTAAAAGTGCCCTCCAAAAAAAAAAAAAACAGCTATTATTCTCGCTGCACCTTTTTCTTATGACACCTTCTAGTGTGTCATCAGATACCTGTGCTACCTGAATCTCTTGCCCTTTGATTGTTTCGACTACAGTTGTCATAACTAGTTTTGACAAAATTATTCTCTATAGACGAGATAGAATTGTACACAATGTCAGAAGCTTAGAACAGGTAGGTAGGTAGGTAGGTATGGTCTTACCTGGCTGGTGTCTGATGCACCATCCGTTCTCTGTTTGCTCGCTTGCCCAGATCCCCCGTCAGGAAGCAATGCTGAGACAGATAACTGCTCTCTCCGATGATAACACACCTGACATGACAGGACTTGCTCCACTGCAAAACAAGACGTAGAGAGAGAATGAGAGAACTAAAGAATGAAAGAAAAAAGGGGACAACTTTCTATGCTATGCAAGACAATGCTGGAGTCTTGCTCTACAAACACTCCTTTTAACTCGAGTAAGCTCCAGATGCATGCTTGAAGGATCAATCATTTACTTAACTGGAGCACTAAGTTGCTTTGGCAGCATTATGCCGTAAAATTAAAGACTCCATTTAAGTATGTCAGCTAGAAGCCGTGGCTAACCACTGCCAAACCATTTTGCTCTCACCATTTTTAGTTTACAGCCAATATCTGTAATAAACCGTCAATTAGGCTGCATTGAGTTTGTGTAATAAAGCCCCAAAGTTAATCACTGACCCAGAAAAAGATCCATACATTTTCCCTGTTTAATGATCTATTAGATCACCTGGGTCAGAGAATGACTCACCTGTCAATTGCCTTTAGTCCAGGCTTCAGGAGAGGAGTCTCTTGGCTCCTCTGGTGTTAATGTTGTGCCTGGATCTCGCTATCTCCCGTGTTGAGTCTCCTGTGCTTCCTTAGTGTTTGAGTCCAGCCAGGTATGGCGGTTAGGTTGCCTAGGTGAGGTTGAGATGAATGAATATATGTGTACAAAGCAGGTGGAGTTTTTTTCCTGCCTCTCTCTCTCTCACACACCTTCTTCTTTCGTTCCCTCTACCTCTATCCCGGGGCAACAGGTCTGTTTACCTTTGGTGAGGTCACACGCCCTCCAGCCAGATGCTATAAATCTGGTGATCTTACCCTTTTTGCCCTCACAGACTGTTCATTCCCATTATCCCATTCTGTCTCTCTCCCCCTGCCTCTACTCCCAGCCCTTCTTATTCCACACTCTGTCACTCTTTCACCCTCTCTCTCTCTCTCTCTCTCTCTGTTCAATCACTTTCCTGTTCTTTGTCTGTCTACTCTGCCACTCTTACCACTCTGCTCACTCTTCTTTTCTTCTCTCTCTCTTTCTCTCTCTCTCTCTCATATGTGTCCTTGTCCCTCTTTCCTGGGAAACAGCTCTTGTGTGGAAGCACACAGCACATTCCTCTTCCTGTGTGTGTGTGTGTGTGTGGTCAGTGCGGGGGGCTCCGGCTGGAGAGGGTTAACTGATTCCTAATCTCTGTGTCATTGTCCTCACGCTGCTGATTTCCTGTGGATTTGAAGCCCTTCATCCCCACCGCCCACCAAAGCCACGCCGCTCCCAGTAACCACGCGCACGAGAGAGACACAGAGAGAGACTAGGGACAAAAGGCATCTCTACTGTACTGAAACATTTTACTGTCTCACTAGAAGTGGAGGCCAGTTAAGCGACTTTGAATTTAAATAGAATTGATGGATTTGGATGGAAGGAAATCAAATGGAATTGAATTGAGTGAAATGACTAGTTTATGCATTTGGCCTTCCAACAACAGCAGCATACGCAGCATGTGGCACTGTGACAAGCACATACAGGCCTGGCTGAGTTGCGCAACTCTTCATCAGAAAGGACTGTAGCCATCCTGAAGTTCTCACGCCTCCAGCCATAAGTGTTTGTTGGTCGTTTTTCCCCCCTCCTTCTCCTCCACTCTTTGTCTCCACATTCCTTGGCATGATATGTGTGGTGAAATAACCCCAAGTGTGTTTGAAATGGTGATTGGTGCAGAAGTATTTACCCAGTGGTGGTTTACAGTATAGATTTCTCAATGTGCCATTGCAGGCGAAGCTGCAGGATTTTTGCCTAAATGTGCTGCTTCTTATTTCTTCTACAAATAAATAGATAGAGTACAAATTTAGTTGGGGGTTCGTGTTGCCCTGATGGTGTGTGTAGTTTTAAAATATTTTGTCAGTGTTTGTAGTGTAGTACCTGACTTAAACATTGACAGCTTCATTTAGAATTTGATGAATGTAGAAATGTATGTTTTATGAATTTCTGCCAGGGTTTTCTCCAAAACTATGCCAAGATCAATGTTTACTTCTGTTGTACACTATTTCAGGTATGTATGAATGTAAGCTAATCATATCTTAATTTTTTAGCCAAGATAAAACAACACAATGCGGCAGCATTTCTCAGTTTGACTTGCAGATATCTTGATGTCACAGTTTCTCTTTCTCTCTTCACCCTGGATTTAGAGAACAATATGATAGGTCTAAGCAAGAGCTTCATAATCATTGAGTTAGTGGAGCCTTACAACCTTGTATTTCCCCCAGAAATGTTCCCAATCTATCCCACTAATTGGTTCTTCTTGGGAGCCCAAAAAGGTTCTTCTCTGAATCTTCTATTACACAGGGTTCTCCATGCAATCCTTTCTTTAATGTCCCTACGCTATTTACTTAATATAATGTAATTTTATAACATACAATTTATCTGCACAAATACAAGGTGCTGCTTAGTGTAGTGTAGAGAACATTTGGAAGACACTTGGATTGTTGTAGCATGTTTGTCAGTTAGGAGGCAGTGTGCAGATGCAGACAGTGGGACTGCGGTGTTTGGGAGAGCCTGGGTGCTGTCCTGTCCCAGGCCCAGGGAGGGAGACGGCAGGCGAGCGGGTGGCCCAGCCTCAGCCTCAGCCCCTACCACAGCCCCAGCCCCTACCACAGCCCCAGCCCCTACCATATCCCCAGCCCCTACCACAGCCCCAGCCCCTAGCACATCCCCAGCCCCTACCCCTACCACAGCCCCTACCATATCCCCAGCCCCTACCACAGCCCCAGCCCCTACCACAGCCCCAGCCCCTACCATATCCCCAGCCCCTACCATATCCCCAGCCCCTACCATAGCCCCAGCCCCTACCATAGCCCCAGCCCCTACCATAGCCCCTACCATATCCCCAGCCCCTACCATTACCATAGCCCCTACCATATCCCCAGCCCCTACCATAGCCCCTACCATAGCCCCAGCCCCTACCATAGCCCCAGCCCCTACCATAGCCCCAGCCCCTACCACAGCCCCAGCCCCTACCACAGCCCCAGCCCCTACCACAGCCCCAGCCTCAGCCTCAGCCCCGGCCCCAGCTGTCTGGCAGCGTTGCTCCATCCACTCAGCTCTGCTCAGCGTCACCACAGAGTCCCGTTCCCCCACCTCTCCCGTGGGACGGTGCTATACATCTGGAGTAAATGGGTGGAACACAGCTGTTTGTGTGTGTACGTGTGTGTGTGTCACAGCTACGGGTGGAACACAGCTGTTTGTGTGTGTACGTGTGTGTGCCTCTCTCTGAGTTTCTGAATTGTGTGTGTGTGTCTAAATATTTCTCTGTATGTCCTTATTTGTCCGTGTCTTTCTGTTTCTTTATGCGCATGTGTTTATGAGTCTGCGTGTGTGTATATGCATGCATTTTCTTTGTGTGTGGTTTGTGCTTTGTCTGTGTGTGGTTTGCCTGTGGAATTCATTTTTGCATTACCAAACACACAATGTTCCTTTTGCTGAGAAAAGCACATCAGGAGTCGTCTCTCTCTCTCTCTCTCTCTCTCTCTCTCTCTCGCTCTCGCTCTCTCTCTCTATCTCTATCTCTCTCTCTCTCTCTCCCTCCGTCTATCTGGGCCAGCTTGGTCAAGTCCGGTCCACAGCAGAACCTCTTCCTGTCAGGCCTGGCCGAGGTTAATGGAGTCGAGCGCAAAGGGCCGAGACGGGGCCCCATCCCCTCTGATTGCTGTCTTCCTGATGAGCTCCTTTCAAACGGATCCAACAAACAAAAATCTTCCCTCTTCACAAAAGGATCTGGTGCGCCTCAGCACAAGCAATTACTCACGCAAATGAAATAACACCAGCCCCATTAAAACATTTACTCAAGCCCTGAAACCTGCGGCTCTCAGAACAACATAGAAATACGTTTTTTATTTTTGTAATATTATCATTATTATTTTTTTAACTCTCCTTTCCGTTCCTCTCTTTTCTGTTTAGAACTCCAGTCATCTCTTTTTGTCAAGCTAGCAGTTCTGCAGCTCTGGTTTCATAATAGGAGATAATCAAAGGGGCAATGGAAATGCTCGCTGTAATCCGTGGTGCTGTGGCCTACCGAGAGGTCATATGACCAGAGGTACAAGGTGGGGGTTGCTTTCATGTTGTTTTTGGTATGTCTCTCTGTCTCTGGATTGATTGCTTTGGCCTTGGCTGATGAGAGCGAGCAAGCGACTGGTTCATTGTGTTCCTGAGGCTGGTCGGGCAGACCGCTGCTGGGGTTGCTGCGCTGCGGTCAGTGTGTGTGTGTGTGTGCGTGCGCGCGCGCCTTCATCCCAGAGCCCCACAGAATGCAGCATGTTTTCTTCACCGTCGCCGAAAAAGTGTTTCCAGACCCGGCGTGGAGTGGCCTTTTGTGAGCGGCGAGGCTGAGGCTTTTTGTTTGTGTCTGAGTGTTCGTGCTCATTGTGCACCTCCTCCTCTGTGCGCTGAGTCTGAAGGCCCCACCCTACTGCCCCCCCTCCCCCCCACACACACACCACACACAAACACACACAAAGTTAAGCACAAAATAAATAAGCTTTGGTGAGTTGGGGTGCGAGTGGGCGATGTGACTCAGCCCTAAACATGCGTGAGCTCGTCCTCTGTGCAGCCTTTGCATGGGGGTCTGAGGCCGGGGGGGAGGAACTGGAGTCTCGCTGGTGATTTACTGCTGTTTGGACTACCAAGAGCTTCTGTGCAGTGAGCCACTGTGCGTCTGCTTCACAGTGAGTCACATTGAAGGCGCCATGGCGGGGGTCCAACTGAAACTCACCTGTCGAGCAGAACACCTGTGTGACCTATATGAAAGCCGTAGCGCAATGTGATGCATTATGACTTCACGCTTAACTTCCACGGCTTGAGCAAAGTTCCTAAGAGGCCTTATCATGTCACTGATGTTATGAAACAGCATGAGAAACACCAAGACATCTGCTATGATAAAAAAGTAACCTTCTGATGTCAGTTGTTGAAGGAACTGATAGCAGAGATAGTGAAGCTAATTGGAGTTACAGCTAAAACGGAGTTAAACACAGAAGCTCTTATACTTAATTATCACCTGGAGAGAAGAAATACTCTTTTCTGAATGGCTGGCGGGGTGGCTTTTAATTCTGAATAACGGGACACCTATGAAGTAGATCTGGTAAAAAAAAAAGTTGAATCGCTGTTCTATATCAATGCTTATGAATAGTAACTATAACAACGATAGTTGGACGCCGGTTGAGCCTGGAGGCAGGCTTCGCAACAATGGAATCAACTGTAAACAAGCTAACTGTCCATGCTATCGCTGTTATTGGGCCAACGAAAGTTGTACAACAAGCGTGTGTCCTTTGCTTTACAGTGGCAACCGGGTGATGAGCGGGATAACAGCCTTCGAGGTGTGTCCAGTTATACGGAATTTATGGACTCGCTGCGCGTCGGGAGTTCTTTGCCCCTCGTCCATTAATTCCGTATAACAGGACACCTCGGTGGCTGTTATCCCTTACTTAATATACCAGTTTCCATTAGTGAGCCTCATCAAGCTGTAATGCTATATGTTACTCCTACTTTATGTTAAGAGAGAGTAGCCTCATGACTACTACTTTACTGAACATGCTGGGCTATTGGCACAGACTCATATGCTAACAAGCCTATTCAGCAAGGGTCCATACATATTGATTTTATGAGAACGAGATATGAAATGCTATTTTGTTTTCCACATTTGGAGTGATGTTTAAGAAGCTCTGAAAAAGTTCTGGCATAGTTTAACCATTTCTGAAATTACCCTTTAACAGCATGGGAAATACATATTTGCCAAAAATTTTAATTAATCATGATTGAATATTTGCATTTAAATTATTTATTTATAGTGAACTGTTATCTGCATAATGTTATTTGCCATAATTATACTCTGTAGACTTTGAGTATTAGTGGGTGTATAATATCTTAAAGAAAGCCAAGTAAAATTTTAATGAGCTGCATAATCATTTTTTTCTGGACATGCTTGATTACTGACTTTCCTTAAAAAGAGTTTGCCTACTTATACTTCAATCACATAGATCTGAACGGGGAATTTATGTGTCTTTTTGTGTGTGTCTGTGTGTGTGTTTGTGTGCGAGTTTATACCTCACAAGTAGTGGAAATTCGGGGAAATTGGTCTGAAAATGTGCGTTGCCTGATGTCCTCTGGCACGCTGCAATTTGTAATTATTAAATCAAGGGCCTCAAGATTTGGGCTGCTTTGAGGGTCCTGGAAGCAAACATAGTGGGGGAGGGGTGGGGGGGATTGGGGGAGGGGTGGGAGTGGCGGAGACTCTTTCACTCCCAGAGATGACCAACATATTAATGTGATAAGATGCCAGATAATCTCACTGTGCCAACACAGCCACACTTGCCACTTTAACACAGAGCCACAGATTACTTCCAGGAACCAAGTGCTTGTGAATGAGACTGTAAACAGCCCTATCGGGCTTTCTTAATGCCTCTTGGGCTGAAATGGGATTTCTAAAGTGGCACTGCACATAATACTTGAGTGTGGGAATAGGACATTGTTTGGCATGAGAGGGTTTTTTTTGTGACTCACAATGATAAAGTTTTTATTTGTACACAGATAGGGCAAGCATGTATGGCATTCTGACACTCCCATCTGATTGGCTCTTAATAACCTTTTGATTACAGTTTCTTGCCAACTTGAAACTCATTTCGTGTGGAGTCCGACTATCACAAGCTGTCAGTGTAATTTCTGTTTCTGGGCCCACGGTCCACTTCAGTCCCTTTCCTGCTGCGTGTCGACACAGATATGTTCGTGGAAACCAAATCTCTGTTCTGGCCTGCGACTTGGCCACCCCTCAGTGTCAGGTCTCAGAGGTAGAGAGCCCAGTGTCGCATCAACCATGATAAAGAGCGCTTGGGAACACAGGGTACTGCAACACATCTCTTTCTCTCTCTCTTTTCCCTCCATCGCTTTCTTTCTGTTTATTTGCTGTAGAGGCCAGAAGGTCCAGGATGCTGGCTCTCTGTCCTGCTGCTTTTGCTCCGGTCCAAAAACATTTCACCGCTGGGAAGAATTGAATTGATTGATTTAGCGATTCTAAAAACATAATTCAAATATACCATGATCAGAGGCTTGGAGTATGGGGAATTGATGAGTGTAAAGACGGTGTGTTACTGTTTCCCTGGTGATAAGGAGACTTAAATGAACGTTTCACGTCCTGTCTTTTTTTGTTTTCCCTCTTTCTTTCTCTCCCTCGGTCCTCCCTCCCGTCCTTGCTTCTTTCTCTTTTTCCTATTTTTCTTTTCTGTTCCTTTCATTCAAGGGTTCCCTTCTGATTTGGTTCTCCACATGTGATTGTGTGCTTTAGCCTTTTCATAGATGAGGAACTGGAGCCAGGTGTTCTGTTTGATACACTCAACAGCTCCTGCATCTTTGTCATTAACAAAGCAGAGGAAGTTGGCTCCAGGATCTGTGCGATAAAGAGCTCGATGCAGACTCAGGAAGGGGAGCCTTCCAGACCTTGGCTATTCTCTTACTCTCTCATTCTCTCTGTCACACACACACACACACACACACACACACACACACACACACACACACACACACACACACACACACACTGTTCTATCCTTTCCCTGGCTCTAAGTCCTCAGAATCTGTCTCCATTTTGTCATTTCCTCTAAACACACACATGCACACAGACAGACACAAGCACGTACCCACATGGACACATCTCTCCATTCCCTGGCTCTGAATGCTCACAGATCTACTTCCACTTGTCACACACACGCACACACACACACGCACACACACACACACACACAAGCAGACAAATACATGCACACTCACCTCCCTGCTTGCTGGCCCAGAATATTTACACATCTATCTCCACTTGTGTGTGTGTATTGTTTCCTCCCACCCATAACACGCTTGTTTCAAGAATAGAAAGTGATATTTTTTCTGACTTTGTTCTCTGGGGAAGTTTTGAATTTCTTTGCACTCTGGCCCTCCAACTCTGCTTGCGTGTGTTTGTTTAAGTTAGCAGAGAGCACTGGGCACGCGTCTCGCACGGACGTAGCGCGCTCTTAATGATCTCTAAATAAGTGTTTGGGCCCCATTAATCACCCCTGCCACATCTTACTGACAGAAAGTAGAGATGGTGCGTGTATGCGTGCGTGTGTGCGTGCGTGCGTGCGTGTGTGCGTGAGAGCGAGAGATTGGGGGGGAGGGGGGAGAAATATTGAAGATTAAACTTCAGAGAGCGCGAAGCTGAAACAGACTGTTAGAGACCAGAGCAAAGCTGCCCGTAAAGACCAGCTTATGTATTATTTCCTCTGAGGTGTTAGTTCCTGGGTGGTGGTGTGGTATTGGCTGTTTCCATGGTAATTCCCTGCCAGGATGGCGTGTGGTTGACCACAACCTGAGTCAGGAAGTGTGGATTTCAGTGAGATGAACACAGGCATCACAAGTCTGTGTTGTTCCATCACAAAGATACATAGAGAATTTAGTTGTGAGTAATAAAATAGTGATGTTGGTAATTGTCTCTACAAGGGGAAAAAAAGACAATAAAAACAACAAAACAAATTGTGAAAGCTATGTACAATTGCAGGTTTTGTTGCCTTGGAATGGTCACTCTGTTCCGAGGACTTCATAGCTCTAGCCAAGAGGAGGGAAATCATCAGCGCCGGCGCTCATTTCTTTTAATCATCTTCTACATCATTTCTCTCTGACACATTTGTTTGTCAGTTTGAAAACTGGAGAATAGACACAAACATAGGTGTATACACACATTCACACATTCACTCACTCACTCACTCACTCACACACACCCACACTGTGCACATGTGGTTGAGCGTTGCGTGATGAGTTCCGTTCTTTTTTGGACAGCTCAATGAGCCGTTGTGGGATTCCAGGCCGTTTGTCTCTCGGTGCAGTCTCTAACTCCATCTGCCTCACAGCGTAGGGCTGGCCCAGAGACAGTTGGGACAAATGCATGTTGGGATGCAAGGCTTCTTTAAGTGCGGACTTACAGACTTCCCCACCCCTTTTGCTTTAAACTGCCGCTTACAAATTGAGAAGGACATTCTTTGAGTTGTTGCACTTTCTAGGGGGAAATAGACCCAAGGATAATAGGATTGCATGATGTCAGCCATCGATGAAAGTTTACATTAGTATGTCAGTAACTTGACTGATATCATAGGGTTCTGTAGTCCATGGGACTGTTCCATACAGGAAAGTTTAGGAACTCTGTTTCAGTCTGAAGTTGCAGTCCGTAACAAATAACAAATAACTGGCAGCCCTGACATACACAAAAACACGCACTGCTCACACTCATGCATGCATGCACATGCCCTCCTAGATATCATACAGCCATCAATCTTATCCATGTGATGTAGTCTAGCTACTTGTAATACACCTAAATACACCTGGTGTTTACAGTACAGAATATATACAGTGAGGCTGTGTGAAACAAATAAGTGGACAACAGCTGCAATACCTGCAGTGGATAAACTCTCTCTAAACGTGTGTGTGCAAGACTCATGGCGTCTGCAGTGATGACTGATGATATATAATTTCAGATCCTGTAGCTAGCTTTGTACAGTATGTGTGCTTGCGTGCATACGTGCGTGAGTGACATCAGCCTTGTTTACGCTTCCCCCATGCTGTCCCAGAGGAGGGTGATGTCATTCCTTTGGCTCTGTTCCTGTCGTTCCCGCAGGACTCTCTCTCTCTCTCTCTCTCTCTCTCTCTCTCTCTCTCTCTCTCTCTCTCTCTCTCTCTCTCTCTCTCTCTCTCTCTCTCTCTCTGAGTTAGTAGGCCGTCTGCTGCGGTTTCCCATCTGCTCCAATCCTCCTCCCACAGACCCCGTGTGCTCACCTCTGCTCACTGAGATCTGATGTGATTCACAGACCAAACACACACCAGACCAGACACCATAACAGATCACCTCGTCGCCTTGGAACACATGCCTCCATGCACAGAGTTAGTGTGTGAGTTATTGTGATTCAGGGCCCCCCACACACACACACACACACACACACACACACACACACACACACACAAACTTACGTGAACTTACACACATCTTGAAGACCAGGAAACACCCCTTAAAGTTTGAGCAGCAACGTCATCATGCTTAGTAACACCTGGGCTAGACAGCACACAACTTGGTTACCTCATCATTCTTGGTTGCCTCATCTGAGAAAGACAGATGAACAAACAGACGTACAGTTTAAATCACATACTACCTATAAGTACTGTAAAGTACTTCATCTATATATGGTAGGATTATGTGTACAGATCTGCCTGTGATTAAATAGACATTATGCGTTTTGGCCAGCCCAGATTAACATAGTCTTACCTTAGATGTCTATTGAGTTGGGAGCCTCTCTTAAGCTTGTCCCTTACTAAAAATACTACAATAAAATCCAATGTCATATTACTCACACCCTTGAGAACAATGCACTTTAGGTGTGTAGGCACTTCAGGCTCTAGGCTCTAGGCTCGTACTTGGCTGTTATATATGTTTGACCAGTAGAGGGCGTGCTGGAGCTGAGGTATGGTAAGCCGGAGGCGTGGATGGGGCAGGGGTGCTGTCTCACAGGGCCAACAGCACACTTGTTTGTTTGTCTCTCTCTCTCTCTCTCTCTCTCTCTCTCTCTCTCTCTCTCTCTCTCTCTCTCTCTCTCTCTTTTGGTTTAATTGAAGATGTAACAGTTGTTTATTTGCTTAATTGAGCTTGCGTGATATTTCATGGTTACATGTTCGGACCAGGGTAACCTGAGCTCATTTTTTCGCTGCCATGATAATCACAGAGCGGAGTTCAACACGCGACGCATCCCCCCCCACACAGTTCCGTTCCGCTCTGCTCCTCTTCTCTCCTCCCCTCCTTCTCTTTCTTTCCCTTGCTCTTACTTTTTTCCTCCCTCCCTCCCTCTTTCTGTTCACATGGGTGGTTGATGGAGCCTTCATCATCTCTTCCAGATGGTTTACCTCACAGAATTGCTTGTCCTTTGCTATTTTTGCTTACCCCTAAGACACACATACTCACACACTCACAAGTGTGCATGCATGTAAACGCTCACGGACAGATAATTTTTTCTCCTATCTTTCTCTTTGTCTGTATCTTGTCTCTTTGTCTGTATCTTGCTTACTCCTTCACTTACTTTTTACAAACACACGGGGAGAGAGGGAGAGAGAGAGTGAGCGCGGGCGAGAGTGGGAGAGACACAAACAAACTCCTCCACCTCCCCTCTCTGCCCTCGTGGTCTTGTTAGGTGGACACATCCTTGGCACAGCAGGCTTCCTCCTCCTAATCCCCTAAAACAACGGTTTGTTCTGCAGACAGCTTGGCCCCTCGGCCCACCCTCTGGGGCGGAGGGGCTGGAGTGCGGGGACTTAAGCCCAGGCAAGGGAGCCTGCTGCTGGACCTCCGGGCCTGTTTATCCAGCCTCCCGCTACTGCGCTGGAGAGCCTGGAGCCCCTGCTGCCCTGGAGCCTGTGTCTACTGGGCTTGCTCTTAGTTTTACACTGATCCAATGGCACTCAGAAAGGCCAGGAACTGCAGGAAGGTACCCGGTCCCAGCTATCTGACTGCCATCAGCCTTATCCATACAGTGCAGTCTTAAGTGCCTGGAGTACATAAAAAGCAACTGGTATTTACTAAAACTAGATGTACCGCATAGCGGTACAAAATATGACCGCCTCTCAGTCCTGTTTATCCAGCCTCCCGCTACTGCGCTGGAGAGCCTGGAGCCCCTGCTGCCCTGGAGCCTGTGTCTACTGGGCTTGCTCTTAGTTTTACACTGATCCAATGGCACTCAGAAAGGCCAGGAACTGCAGGAAGGTACCCGGTCCCAGCTATCTGACTGCCATCAGCCTTATCCACACAGTGCAGTCTTAAGTGCCTGGAGTACATAAAAAGCAACTGGTATTTACTAAAACTAGATGTACCGCATAGCGGTACAAAATATGACCGCCTCTCAGTCCTGTACATCCGTTCCGCGAAAATAAATCACACTTCAATTTGTCTCCATCTTTTACTCCATCCCCCACTCTTGAAACTTTTGTGTATGCTTGTTTGGCATGCCTGAGTGTGTGTGTGTGTGTGTGGCTGCACAGAAAGTAGCCTACTGGTGCTGAAAAGGTGAATAGATTGTAGAATAGCCAAAGAAGATGTAGCAATATAAAACCTTTAAAATCTCTAAACAATCACAAGTAGGGCAGTTCATCACAGTTCATCCATTGCAACTGGATTGATGAAAGGTCACTTACACCTGTAGGCTACATTGTATTTGGGAAAAGCAAAAGGTATCAGCATAATGCTATTTATTTATTTATTTATTGATAAATAAATAAATAGCAAAAACATCTCTTGTCAGTTCCATGCCGTTTTCAACAGCTATCAAAAACAAAGGTCAATTTTGGATGGATGGATTTTTTGCGAATGTTTCTTCTTCTACATAAGATTTTAGTCATCTTTAGTTCATGTGATACTTTATTGTCAATGCACAAATGAAGTAACAGTAGTCTGAAACGTTATTGTTAATGCACAAATTAAGTAACAGTAGTCTGAAACGAAATGCTGTTTTACATCTAACCAGTGGTGCAAATAACTGACATGTCCAAATGGGCCTTGATGAAATGCATCGCTAGACTGTTCATACACATTTTAAAGGGGAACTTGGCAACTATTTCAACGTAATAAACCCGTTTAGAAATAATTTGGATGGTTAAATGACCTGTTCCGGTAAAAAAATGGTGACTTTTCCGCTGCCCCTAGCATCCCCAGGCTGAAAACCAACCTTGCAACATTGAGACTACCGTCCCGGAAAGAGAAGTTAGAAACAAGAAACTCGTTTTAAATCGTGTTTCTTACCTTGTAACATCCACATTGTCTGCCGAACAAATGCTAACCGTTTTGCTAGCTTGTAAACAGATCCATGTGCTTTATCGTTACCTTTTTCCACAGTTTGAAATGGCATAATGCACAATTTCTCCAGCAGAGGGGGAAATCCTGCCAAGTTTCCCTTTAACGGGCCAAAGTTGAAGAGCTGTTGTCCGTTATTGTTCGTGCAAATATAGGCTGATTCATGTTCCCTTGCATTGTGTAACTGAGGTCCATGGCTAGTCTGGCTTTCACCAGACCAAGCTCAATCTTTTAAGAAATCAAAAAATAAATAGCGGGCAGATCAGGCTGGGTTCACCCAGCTTTGTTTTAATTAGAGGGGATGCATCCCCTCTATTGAAATCCGGAGACGACTTCTTCTTATTATTTTTCTTTTTACCTTTTTGTGCACGCTATTCAGCCCAAACCGCTGAACGTACAAATTTGGTTCAAACCAGGGCTTTGAACCGATTTTTTTTTCCCAATCGGTTCGTTCCGAACAGAAACGGAATTATAACGTTTCCGGTTATGAGTTCCACCAATAAATTGGCGTTCCCGAACGGTTAGAACAAAAAATACTGTTCCCGGAGCGGTTAATTTAGTTCCTGTCAGCTGTTTAATGCTATAGAATTATGTCACATCTTTCTCATCAGCAAACCAAATGTAATAATATTACAACCATTATTAAATAATAATAATTATATTATTAATAATAATAATTAAATAGGCCTACAATTATTTCAAATGTGTAGTTTATTGTTAAAGAAAAAATTCCACACAAAGCGTAGCGACATTATTAAGACACGTGGTTATGCCACTTTCGGGCAACAACAAATTCCAACTGTCGGGAAAGGCCATCCAGTAGGCCTACTCATGCCGTAACAAGCCATCTGTGCATTAGGCAAACAGAGGTGTTGGCCATTTAGCCAAATGTTAAGCTAGTCCATCGTTAGCGTGGAGTCGACAAATATAGCTATTGTTATTGTGTTTGGAATGGCGTTTTAATTAACAATGGATGCGTAATTTACCTCTTATTTAAGATGTGGGTGGAGACTTTGTAATCCACCGCTCTCTCTCCATTCAGTCAGCGAATGTCTGATGTGATGTCACACAGGAAGTGAACCTCAGCCATCATGGTAGCGTCTTACGAAAATAATTACTTTTTTTTTTTTTTTTAGTTAATTAGGCAACAAAACTTTGAGGAGCGAAATAAAACCGGTATTAACGGTTACCATTATTTTAAATAAGTGTTCCTGTTCCAGAACATAAAAAATAATAACGTTTCCGGTTTCGTTCCTGTTCCCTGTAAAATACAAAAAGTTCCCGGTTTTCGTTTTCGTTCCTTGAACCGGTTCAAAGCCCTGGTTCAAACACCGTTCCGTAGATCTTCCAAGGCTTTACCGTCCTATCCCTTTTTCATTTTTGAGAAGTTTATACTTTTTGAGATATTTGTAATTAAAAGTGTATTTTTCCCCATAGACTTGAATGGGGGCTGTGATGTCATAATAGAGCCAGCTGCGCTCGTTAAGTAGTTCTCAGAGCAGTTCCCAGGCTAATTAGAACACTGGCACAGGTGTCACCTGTGAGAAATCCAACTATCTCAGGTTCTAAGCATACAATCTAGCTCTACCTGAACTACACATCCTGTTAAAGTGTTTCCTGTGTGTCAAAATAAAAGTCCCAGCCATATCTCATGCATTCAGCATTATATCTCCAGAACGGCTTGGCGTTACATGCTTCAAATTTGATACGCAGTGTTTTTTTATGGACTCCAAGGTGAAGTGAGTTGATGTTGGAGGTTGAAGGTCAAATGTCAAGGTCAAAAACACCTTGAATGTGATATCTCAAGAATGCCATGTCACACAAGATTCAAATTTGGTTACTCCAAAAGCACCTTTGCAGGTATCACAATTACCCTACCAACCAGCTAGCAGCAAGCTCAACAGCCCCACCAACACCCTAACCAGCAGATTGCATCCCCTCGTGTAATTCCTCGGAATTGCATTTCTAGTTTTCCGATTGAGATATCCACGCTCTGGCTATTCTAAATGCAAAAATGCATCAGGGAGTTATGACGACTGTAACTAACAAACTAGATCCTAATAGAAAGCTGTTAGCTTCCCTAAGCTACAGGTAGGCTTATAAGGTAGGCCTATTTACAACATAAATTGTCAATAGGCTATGCTGGCGACACAAATAAAATCTCCTTTGGAAACCAATGGCTTCGCCTTACAGTATCAAAGCGGACTTAAACTGCCATATCGTGGTGAAAAGTTGTAATAAAATTCCGCAGCTCCATGAGTCAAGGAAAGCATGAATGAAGTAGCCACTTCTAAATGGGAGCCACTACACAGTAGCTTAAGGTGTGTTGCTAAAGCAGCCATAATGAAATGAAGGTGTCATTGTTTGGATACTTCACACACACCATTTTTTTTAATTTCACAGACTACAACTACCAAGCTGGAATCAAAGCACATCGATTCCCCTCTCACACCCTGCACGCGCTTAAAACAAATAAACAGGCGTCTCAGTCTCACGCGCATGTATAGGCTAAACTGTATCAGACCCGGTGTAGCGTTGGTAAATCTTCCATTGCACAGAATGATTTTTTGTAGCACGTGCAACAAATGACAGTCGAAAGATACAATTACAGTGCTGCTATCAATTTGCTTGGTATAACCGCATTTATAGTTTTCTACAAATGCAATCAATCAAATTAGCCTCCATCACTCAACCAAGCGCTAGCGGTAACATTACCTAGAAAACATCCTCAGATTTATTTCGGCTTCAAGAAGAAATGGGAATTACATTTCATGTGAACATCGTCCTATCCTTATTAGACATTCTCTGCGGTAAACTACAGTCCTTGTAGGAAGCGTCCATTGTTTTTCCAACCCAATTTTAACTTCCAACAAAATTACGTCTCACTGCAATGATCATGCATCTAGTGGACAAGCGACTACTTATCGCCAATACTGGAAATGCAGCCATGATGATGATGATGAATATTTGGCTTTCTTTTAATCCTACTGAATTTGTAATTATGTATCGGCCGTTCTAATACCGATAGTATGTGGGTGCCTGTGTGTGTGTGCATTTGTATATGTGTGCACCGCCATCTACAGGCCAATGAGTGTACAGTCACTAAATGTACACATAACCTAATTTTTTTTAGACCCCCCCCATGGATGAAATTCTACGAAACTTGGCATACCCCCAGAGAATGCCAGGTCAATCATACACATAAAATTTGGTGCAGTTCTGAACATCAAGCAGAATAATATTGCATTTTCATTTTTTAAAGGGGGGGGGTGCAAATCACAAATGAGTGATTTTGGGCCAGGTTGATGTGGGCCCTTGAGACCAACATACCATAAAAGATTCTTCATCCTCAGTGCCACGGTTCAGGTAGTTATTTAGGAAAAACTGCTTTTTTTTTTTTGGTTGGGGGGCCCAACGGGGGGGGAGTGGCCCCGGGGCCAAAAACAAATTTTTTTTTTAAAAGTCTAGTGGGGCTACATACCCACCAAATTTCATGTGCACCGGTGTTTCAATGTCCCGGGTATCATTGACCAAAAATTCAGGAAGTAGATGGTGGGGGGGGGGGGGTGGGGCTGGACTTTGACAATCATTATATGACCGCTTCGCTAGCGGCGGTCATAATAAAATACAGAACAATCACAACTATCTATACCAGATAGCTAGGCCAATGAGGCTGTGTGTAAGAAAACAATGTGGATTTCTGCAGCCCTGGACTATGTATGATCAGACCCCAGGTACGCCATGCACTAGACCCGTTACAGTTTGCATACCAGGAGAAAGTGGCCGTGGACAATGCCATCCCTTATCTTCTACACAGGACACATTCTCACCTGGACAAGGGGAAAAGTGCTGTGAGAATCATGTTCTTTGATTTCTCAAGTGCTTTTAACACCATCCAACCCCTCAGACTGGGAGACAAGCTCTTGCAGATGGGTGTGGGCGGCTCACCTGGTAACCTGGATCACAGATTACCTGGCCGGGCGACCACAGTTAGGTCAGACTGAAGAACTGTCTCTCTGACACTGTGATCAGCAGCGCCGGAGCGCCACAGGGAACTGTGCTCTCTCCAGTCCTATTCACCTTGTACACATCTGACTTCTGCTACAACACTGAGTCATGCCACATGCAGAAGTTTTCTGACGAAACTGCAATTGTGGGGTGTATCAGGAACGGGCAGGAGGAGGAGTATAGGAGCCTGGTGGAGGACTTTGTGCAATGGTGCAAACTCAATCATCTCCAACTCAACACTTCAAAGACCAAGGAGATGGTGGTGGATTTCACGCGGAGTCTAAGCCCACTCTGCTACCAGTCTCCATTGATGGGGTCAATGTCGAGGTGGTAAGCACCTACAAGTACCTGGGTCTCCACCTGGACAATAAACTGGACTGGTCAGCCAACACTGACGCACTCTACAAGGAAAGGCAGAGCAGGCTGTACTTCCTGAGGAGGCTGCGCTCCTTCAATGTGTGCAGCAAGCTCCTCAGGATGTTCTACCAGTCTGTTGTTGCCAGCGTCCTCTTCTATGCTGTGGTATGTTGGGAGGAAGCACAAAGAAGAAGGATCTTGGCGACTTGACAGGCTGGTAAGGAAAGCTGGCTCTGTAGTGGGAGCTGAACTGGAGTGCATCACTTCAATATCTGACAAAAGGACCCTGAACAAACTGATCAACATCTTGGACAATGAGTGTCATCCACTCCACAACACTATTGTTAAACAGAAGAGCCTGATCAGCTGGAGACTTCGCTCACTGCCTTGCACAACAGACAGACTGAGGAAGTCATTCATCCCCAGGGCCATTGAACTGTTCAATGCATCACTTAAGGGAAGAGGAGAAATAGACTTCTCCGCATAGTCTGTCTGCCTCTTCATCTATCTATCTATCTATCTATCTATCTATCTATGTATGTGCTGGCTTGCTTGGCTTGGCTTGGCTTGGCTTGGCTTTAGTTTTACAGTGATTGAAAGGCACTTCAGAAAGGCGAGCGTTACACTTTTGACTCTTGTGTTATAGTTGCTGTGATCACTCTGTACTTCTCAAGTGGCATATTGTCTGCCTGCCTTTAACTTCTGAGAAAGTTTGGGCCAAAACTGTCCTCTTCCTTTGAGATTGACTTTGACAGCCAGTCAAGAATTCTATTGGCATGGCATTGTTTAATGCTCGTGGCGGTAACTATAATTTCTGTTCTTGTGGCTAAGTGAGGGCAACTTGCTAACAATACCAACGGGAGGCCTCCATGCCCACAGAACATACAAAAATAAATATAAGTTAATGATCATTTCAGCAAAGGTTTCATTTCATTTTAACTCTCTTAAAATGCATTTGTTTAGCCCAGGCTGTCTGTCTGCTGTCCCCTGTTGCTGTCTGTATGTCTGCTGAGCTGGCGGCAGTGTCACTTAGGCACTGTGCAAAACGTGAAATCATGGTGCCATTTCAAAGTTCAACTCCAGCACTGAAAGTGCATGAATTTGTTCCAGATTTCTAAATACACATTTTCATTTTCAAACATGCATCCAATTAGCCGTGGCAGACAAGCACCTAACAACTAACCGTCAGCATCAGACGTGTGGTGTTTGCAGAGCATCAGTGACGTCAGGTTTGGAACCCGGGCGGTTCTCTGAGGCCGAGGACCCGTGTGTGTGGCTCCAGCCGGCTCTGGCACCGTGACGACCAGCGGCTCCGCAGGGCAGAGACGAGACATGGCAACGTCTTGGAGTCAGCGGCCTTGTCAGATGTCCCGCAATCTCTCAGACACGGCAGCCTTAGCCAGTCAGAGCCTCGCGCACAGCACTCCCACACTGAGTTCTGCTTTCTTCTCTTCTTTCTCTCTCCCTCTATCTCTATCTCCCTCTCCCTCCCTCCCTCTCTCTCTCTCTCTCATATGTTGCCGTTATGCATATTTAAGAGTGGAGCCTCCTTAAGAAATATTTTTTTGACCTTTTGTGTGTGGGGGTTGCAAAGACAAACATTCACAGACTCGTGCCTGTTTGCCCTGTGATGGCATGTTGCTTGAGTTAGAGGAACTTTCCTACCCTATGTACAGAGATGATTTCATTGTTTTGACATTTGCTTAGAGTACAGTTTTAGTCATGCCTTCTATGCAAATGTTGACTAACAATGCTGATAAGAATGTGATGCGGTCACCGACGGTCTGTTTCTGTGTTTGTGTTTGTGTGCCTGTATTCCTTTTTGTGTGTGTGTGTGTTTGTGTGTGGTACCATGTATATGAACATCTGTGTGTGTATGTGTGTGTGTGTGTATGTGACATCCTTTGTGTGTGTGTGTGTGTGTGTGTGTGTGTGTGTGTTCCCTATGTATTTAGGCACATCTGTATGGATGTATGTGTAATGTATGTTTGCACCATTGCAACACTGTTTATGTGTGTGTGTCCTGTCTCCTCCTGCAGGCCTCCCTGACCTCTGGCCGTGACTACGAGAGCCTGGTGCTGATGAGAATGCGGCAGGCTGCAGAGCGACAGAAGCTCATTGAGGAGATGCAGAGGGAAGATGAGGAGAATGAGGAGGAGGCAGTGACTGCCCATGCCAAACCTAAGGCCAAAGCCTGACCCTAACACTGGATCCCATTGGCCCACTTAGGACACCTAAACCAGTGACAAGGTGTTTCATTGGTTGACGTGACCATGTTGGTCCAATCAGTATGTGTGGTGATTTGATCGGAGCTGATGTCTTGGACATGGCAAATTGTTGAATAAATATTGGAGACTGTTGTACCAATGGCTTTAGTTTCATAAAGTCATGCTGCTTAGTTTGTGGCCAATTTAAATGCATATTTTTATTGTGTAATTTAAGTTTGGGGAATGAAATAAATCTTGTTTTTTTTTTTTCTAGAAGTCTCTGTATTGTGTTATTCTGACCTATGATTATAGCAGGCGACACTGTCAGGGTATCCTGTTGCCAAGCATCTACCAATGCCCTAAGCAAAATACAATATTTTTAACGAATGGAGCGATATGTTTACACATTAATGCCAGATACACCCCAAACACATACAATGAGTTTATCCCCCAAGCAAAATAAAAAAAAAAACATGAAAAAAATCAAAAACAAAAAACAACAGCATTCACATGCATCTCCAAAATATTCCCCATCCTCACAGCGGCCAAACCGCTGACCTAGACCCTTCTGGAAAAATGTTTTTTGTGGAGAAATCCTCCCAGTCTTGTTCTTAAAGCATCAGTTCCAGCTCCGTGCCCACTAGACATGGTGCTGCTGTCACTGTGGGGTAGGGTAAATATGGGTCTGAAGGGACCAGAGTTGTCTACACAATGAAAGCTGAGCGTGGCCCAAACCCTACACGCTGTGACTGTGGTGGACATGGTGATTGCTCTGAAATTCCTGGACGTCACAGGCTCCCAGAACCAAACTGCAATGAGGGTCTTACGGAAATTCGAGCCAGCAAACAAAATGTGGTTGATTAGTCTTGTGTTCTTAAACTATTGCCCTTGTGGCAATCACTGGCCCATAGAAGTTATTTGCTCTTGATACACATAATGTATTTTTTGAATATGCTTGACTCCATGGTGAATTTCAGCAGATTACATTGAATTGTGCACTTCACACATATTGAAAAGCCTTGCACCTTCAGTCATGAGAATAGCTGGAGACTCGACAGCAGACTCACCCTCCCCACTTGCCAATGCCTCTCCACCCTTCTGCCTGACCCAGCCATTTATCTGCTTCCACCATTTTGACTGACATGGTTGTGGCCCAATCTGTGACTTATGGACCAAAACCAGTGTCTACAATTGCTTGCAGGCTCATTGAAAAATTCTAGGTCATACATTCATACTGCTATGAGCCTAGTTCCCACCTGCCTATGGACACAACACAAGTGGTCATATTCAAATAAGTCTTCTGGCATGACATGTTGAATAAAAGAGGAAATGCAAAATGAGGTGTACATTTTCATAATGCAAATTTAATGATCAGTTTGACTCATATAACTGTACTTATCCGTGGGGTTATAATTGTGACAAACTGTTCATAAAGTATGATTGATTTGATACAATCCATGATGAGATGTAAAACAGTGGGAACAAGTGATGGATCCCTGTTATTATTTGGTTACAACTCTTGCTTTACCGATCCACAGATCCTCTTGGGACTGCAGTGAGGTTTGTTTGATCTTTGGGGAACAGCTGAATTGTTTTGTTACATCTCCCTCCATGATGTCCACAAAACAGAACAGAATCATCATGGTGTCCCCCAGAGCACCATGCCACAGTAGTGTCTATGGGACCATTTCCTGCTGTCATTATGTGATTTAGGCGTCCAAGTTAATCGCCTAATCCAAAAACCCCAAGTGATCCATCTCAGTCGTGTGGCGACGCTCTCCCTGCTCCCACACGACTGTGTTACACAATGCTTGGCTATGGCAGGAAGACGCCGGCCCCTTTTCTTCCTCTACCCTCCTCTCCATCCCTCCTCTCTCTCTCTCTGGGCAACATTTCCTCCATCACATGGTTCTCTTTACACACTCTGCTCTTTTCACTTCCCTGGAAAACATAGGGAAAATATTATTAAAAAAAACTTTTAACACCCCATGTCTGTCCAAATTGCAACACAGGAAATATAATTATAGCTCCAGATATCTAGGAGAACATATCCTCCTGGAGTAGAGGGGCAGAGTGACAGACAAACAGGGAAGCAATTTAGCAGACCGCATTACCCTTTAAGACCCTGAGTGAAGGGAAGGCACGGAATAGAGCCTGAAAGATTTCTGTTCCTCCATCATCAGCTATCCAATTAAACTATAGTAATCATGATCCTCCATTTTCCCTATCTCTGCTCTTTTCTTGCTGTCATAAATACTCTGTCACGCACATACACACAATCACTCACGAACACATACATACAGTACACAAGCATACTAAGGATTTCTATCGTACATTTTTTTCCGATTCTCTCTCTGACAAACACACACGCAGGTCAGTGGTTTTGTTAGTCAAAAGGTGTTTACACTTGCATCACCCTCCCAACCCAAACTGTAGAGTGATATAAAAAACACTCTTGTTGTTTGATGTTAAAGTTATGAAAATAGTCGGCGCTGGAATTTGTGTGCAGTAGCCATGGCAAGGGCAGTTCTCCTCAGGTAAACCACATACTACAAATGAGTGTGTAATAAAAAAAGTCATCAAACTTGTAACAAACACACACACAGTCTCGTCTAATATCTGATATGGAAGGCTGTGTGTTAGGTATTGGCAGCATGCAGGTGTGCTGACCAAATTCAACATCCAGGTCAGTGAAGACTGGCCAAACACCTGTACTGTCCCATTCTCAGAAAAAAATCAATGGTTGAGGAAGTCCTAAATTATACGATATGTAACCATTACACTTTATACTCTGTTATATCTGAACTATGACAATGCCTATCTCTCTTCTATACAGTACAGCACGAGCTGCAGAGGCCAAAATTCCACTTGCTGCCCATCCACTTCAAATGCAAAGCTGTTGCACGACCCTGTCAAGCTTGACAGGGCTAAATGCTAAATTACTGGATGTAACTGCTTTTTGGTGAATGCTAATCACTGCAGTGACATGTTTGTCAACAGACACAAAGAATAACACAGCGTCTGTGTATGTTTTTTATAAAACAGTATGGTCCACGGAAGATGATTTCAATTGCTATTTCAAACTGCCACAAGCTATATCATTAATCTTGTCGTCGTTGCTCATTTTCCCATCACAAGATGCCTGTGAGCCTCTGACAGAACAAATTGTTTGCAGTCATTTCCACCTCTCACATAAATGTTTTCTCTTTTCCATTTGCTGTTGTACTGGCACAATGGAGGCTGCTTTTGCTTAATATGAGAGAGAGAAAGAAAAAAACAGAACTGGTCCTCATTATGACAATAGTTATTTTATTTCGGAATCCAATCGGCAGTACCAGTACAATACGATACACAATGTACAAATCTACTCCCTACAGTAAAATAAGCTTCAAGAAAAAAAAAGCAAAGTCTGCATTCGGAACATCCAGTCATTCACTAGGCTTCATAGTGTACTACATAGTGCATCAACACAATAGAGTTATTGACAATGCAGTGCTCTGTGTAGTGAATGAGTGGATGTTGCGAGCACATGGTTACAGACTTAAACAAAGATGTCAGGATACTGCATATATTAACTACATTTCTGGATTCCAAGTAGTAGTGTAGTACAAAGAATGATTTAAGATGAAAGCCAACAAGTACAATTTTGTTGTTCTAACAGATCCTCCCCGCTCAGCGTTGCATAGACATTCAAAGATGAAACGGCAAGTATGATTCTGTAATCATTACTAACAAGAGACACTGATCTTGTTGACCATTTATACAGTCAGTTTACACAGTAAGGACAGAGCCTTATAGATATTTATCAGGCTCTGGGTAAGGCTATGGATGTTCAGGAATGTTTGAGAATGTTCTTACTTGAATGTTCAGGAATGTTTGAGAATGTTCTTAACCTGTACTTACGTACTATGTGTTCACTGGAATCAGAGCCGTATAACCTTTATACTGCTCTGACTGGAATGGGTGCTTTTGTCTTTGTTTGATATTCAGGTGTTTATATTTAAATATGCATTCAAATAAGTAATCCTAGCTAATCAGAACTTGAGATAAAATAAAGGTATTTTAACACATAATTCAACATAATTAAAAAAAAAAGAAACAATTAAGATGGCAAGGGCCTGGGACCATAGGATCAGGTAAAGTGCAGCACAGGGCTTTGCAGTCACTCGATCGATCATGAGGACATGTGCCATGTGACACCTGGGGAGGGGGGGCATTCTAAGGGCCCAGCACTGACCAGGGTACCCCATAGAGCCCCCACACACACACAAAATAATACTGTATATTATCTTGGGGGCCCAGAATTATTGTCTGTCATAGGGCCCAAATTTTCTAGCAGTGCCCCTATGTGTGAGACTCAATGGTCTCTTTGTGCAAACACCAAACCAGGGTTTGGCCCACGCCTGTCATGGAAACAACACGGTAGCCCAGCTTCTCCAGCTTGTCTAAAACCAACCTGGGAGGGTCATCCACATGATACTCTGAGCTGTTAAATAAACACACACACAAACAAACATGGTAGTTATCTGATGTACCACAAATGTACTAGACATGCACTGGAAAGATAGCAGATCTGACATGCGCAGAAGGCTATTTTTTGTGATACTTTTTGGCTTTGCTATGGTAAGCCACAAGGTATTTAAATAGTTTTTAACATATTGCTTGTTCTTTCAAAAGAAATTAAATCATAGTAACCAGAGAACGCTGGAGATACTGGAATCCATTGAGGCAAGCGGACAATATAGAAATGCACAGCTGACAGCTGGACTAAGTACTCAGGGCTCTCATATTGTTTTGTTTTTTCAGCTAACTGAACCAGACAACTATTTAACACTTACAAATTGTTTCCAAGCATTGTTGTTTTCCTGGCCCCAAGGTAAGTCATTATTGCTGGATCGGAGTACTCATCTCCAACCATGGTTGGACCGGTCTCCTAAAACACACATGACAATAAAGCCAATCATCTGAAAACAATCCATACTTATGCTAATTTCATAATATTATTACATACAACTTCAAGCCATAATAATAATAATCTTAACATAGGTCACATGAACATACAACCTAAATGAAGATATATAATTAGAGATATTTGTGTTCTCAATTAAGCTTATCTGCTCTTTAAACTTTACAATATTGGTAGGCCTATGATGACAATGTGTTGTTTCAAACAGAATCAAGAAAGGGCATGAGACAAAATCCAGTCTCCCAGTTCTCTCTTTGTACCTAGGCTACACCAGGATAGTCTTTGTTCTGGTTGTGACGTATTCAGCTGGTTGACAAAAACATTTTGGGGGTGCCAAAAGATGGCAACGTTGGTCTCAAAGTCCAAGTCGAGTCACTCTTCACAGTAACACTAGTAGTTGCCTATCACACTACGAGTTCCTTTGGCAGGCGGTCATAAACATTGCATAACCCTCCTGAAATTCTGGTTCTCGCAGCAGACCCATCTGCATACAAGATAGGACTTATGAACACCACAAAGTAGCCTAAGTTATCTGACAGTCCCCAAATTAAATAAGGAAAGGATGCTACAAAAGTGCAACAGTGTTTCAACATGCGTGTTTTCAGATAGCACTAATACTTCCAAACATTTTAATCAAGGCGTCCACTAGCAGTGTTAAAAATGTTCTCGTAAGATTCACAAACGACCCACATCACTTCTGTGACACCTTGTAGCGTCTTTAAAACGTAGACTATAGCCCGTAAATGGCCATAACGGGACTCCTCCTGTATAAGCATGTCAGTGAGTGACAGGTTTACTTGCGTCAGCATGTATGCTTCTAAGAAGCGTGCAGAGATACGCACCAGTCGAATCTGGGTACTGATGAGAACGTACGGCATCCTGTACCATCAAGTTATGTGCCAGCTAGTCCCCCGGGGAGTGGTTAATCAAGTGGCAGTTATTTTTCTTAGACGCGACTGTGTTTTCTCCAGGTTGTGCATAGGCGCCTATGTTGAAAGCTCCTGGGTGGAATGCGGAAACACCCATCGAAACTGACCAATCACAGGACGGTCACAGCATCCGTCAACATAACTGGCTTATAATGAAGGTTGTGGTAGCCTATGTTTTAATATACAACTGAACCAGATTAGTTGTTGATCTATATTACACTGTACATATTATCTGTAGTAGACTACTGCTTTACCTTTAATGCAAGTAAATCTTCACAAATTAAATGGAATTAAATAATTTCCAACAATACACTTTATAATATTTTATGGTAGTGATTAAAGATGAAGAAAACATTGTCATTTCATATTGTATTGCTATTGCGTAACAGCCTTTGTGGCTGAGAGGCTCAAGCTACTGTACAGAGCTCAACCTTACTGTGATCACTGTGACTTTTTATTTCCTTTGTGGAGATCGGTCATCTCCTCTTCAAAGTAGTGTATTAATCATTTTTATGAGGTTGGTCTTTTGTGACTATAAAAATTAAAGAAATAAACCACATCCAATGACTGATAAAAATCAGCAATATGGTTTTAACCACAGCAACCACTTGGTATCTGTCACTGCAGAGTCATTGGAGCTCATTGTCTGTAGACCACTGTGGTCCACATTGACCAAAAACACAGCTGAGCTATCAACATGTACTGTTTACAGATTGGAGCCTATTGTTTGTGTGTGTGAGAGAGAGAGTGTGTAAAGAGTTTATATGTCAGATGTTATTACAGTGCATGAAAATGCACTGTACTGTTATTCCAAGGCTTTTCTTCTTCTTCTTCTTCTTCTTCTTATTCTTCTTCTTCCTAGCGCAGTTAATGCAGCTTAAACCGTGTAGCGTAGAAACTTCATTCAAACTATGTTACGTAGGTCTTACTTAGGACATGTGGGCTTTGTATTTTTCAACTTTGTAACTTTTATACTTTTTAAACTATTAATTAAAAACTAGTCAAAATTTCCCCATAGACTTAACATGGGCTGATGACATCACAATAGAGCCGTTAAGCAATTAGAATCCTATGGCGGGGTGTTAGGGACCACCTGGACCAACTGCCAGTCTCAGGCTTTAAGCATACAAACTGGCCCTATTAAGACTACACATCCTGTTCAACTGCTTCCTCTGCCAAAAACTGTTTCAAAATAAAAGTCCTCACTACAATATTTCACTGTTAAACAATTTAGCGCTTTAAACTACTGAACTTTTAACTGTTCAGCCATTGTAACTGTTACTTGTCATCAACTATGACTCCTACCCACTGTAGCTAGTTAGCTAAGTTAGCTAAAATAACATGGTTAGCATAGTTAGCATGCTAGCATGTTAGCAGCTAGTTAGCATTTTAGCAAAACTGCTAAAAATGATTAGCTAAGTTAGCTAAGTCACATGGTTAACATAGTTAGCATGCTAGCATGTTAGCATGCTAGTTAGCATTTTAGCAAAACTACTTATAATGATTAGCTAAGTTAGCTAAGTCACATGGTTAGCAAAGTTAGCATGCTAACATCTTTAGTTAGCATTTTTAGCAAAACTGCTAAAATGATTAGCTAAGTTAGCTAAGTCACATGGTTAGCATACTTAGCATTTTAACATTGTTAGCATGCTAGTTAGCATACTTGGTTAACATTATTATCTTTGTTAACATAGTTAGCATAACTGCTAGCAAACATTAGAGCCATTCCAAGTGTCAGTTATTGTCAACTATCTACCTAAATAATTTAACCATTTAAACTATCCACTTATTTAACTGTTCAGTCATTCCAACTATATTAAACCTCATCTACCTAGCAACCAATATAGTTTGTTTTTACTCTGTATGATATCTTACATCATATTTTTGCATTTTCATGCACTGTATTTCCTTCAGGAAATGCTTTTCTAGTTATATTATGTGAACTAATTGTAAAGATTTGATAGCGACACACACAATTGTCCAAAAAAGATTTATTTTCTGAGGAAACGAGAGCAGGGACACAGACACAGAACACAATACACACGGAGCAGGTCAAGTACACACACACGCTACACATACAGGGGTGGACGCAGCCACCCACACAAAGAGGATCACACACGAGGGAGAACTAAAAGGGAAACATGTTACAACAAAGACGCTAACATTACACTCAAAACTAAGGAGAAATACAGACATAAACCCCAAATGTTCGCTCCCGCATCCCAGCATGCCCTGCGTGGGAGAACGCTACGGGTTGAAAAGTTTGGGAACCCCTGGCTTAACGTACAGACATGTTGAAATAACCATTCTGAAGGTCTGGAGTGGGGCAAGAGAGTTAGTATTTCAGTTTTTTTTTAAGTTAATACTTAAAATACTTTTTGAGAAATAGAGGATTAAAAAAGTTAAAAAGCTCATTTTCCCCCATAGACTTCAATGGCTGTGATGTCATAATGGCCAAAGGCAGCTGCACTTGTTAAAGGTGCAATTTGTAGGATTGTTACCGAACGTTCTGTAGGCCAAAATCAAAACACTTTGAACGTTCTCAAGACTACCAGACGCGAGCCTCTTCTGGGTTGCCAGTGGGGTGTACTATGAATCTCGATTAGTGGGTTAGCGAGGTATGTTGCGCTCAAAGCCAGGCTATGCTGTGACACGAAAGTGGATCTGTTTTAGTGTCACTATTTCACCATGGTATTTTATGCTGTCAACCAAACCTGGTCGGGAGGAGGTTATGTGCTAAGTTATAGTTCAAATCGTGTAATCTACCGCACACTGACCAATCAATTGTCTTAAAAACGAAGTTATCTCACGTGTAGGATTCTGTCATATATCTTACAGGTGGAGCTCCGCCTCTACTAACATTTTGGATCTCGAATGCACTTTAATAGTGCTGTGCGTGCAAATATCCCACTATGGACGTGCATACCATACAACAACTGATAACAATTGATTTATTTGATGTTATAGGTTAGACACAAAATATGACCGCAGTGTAGATTAAGCTATAAGCTCATGAATCGCGAGTAATTGTTTTAAATAGAGGCAGTCTTGTGCGTCTCCACATTACACGATTGGCCAAAGTCATCCCAACACCGAGAACGCACACAGATCTGAGCTGAAAGCCTAGTTTGACAAATATATCACATAACTGCAAGTCAAGTCATAACCCTGAGTCAAGGCTTTGTCAAGCCTTGATATGTCTACATAGCCTAGATATGTATGTGCTTCGTAGTATACCCCACATATGTAATTGAAGACAAGCTAATGTTAGTTGACCTGCAGCTGCTTTAACGTTTCTCCAACCATGACCCAGCTACACATTATGGAAACAGTGAAAACAAAAAATACCTCTCTAACCAACGTAACATATTTAGCTGAAATTAGCGATGCGGATGAAGTTTAGCCTAGGCTACCTGTTGTGGAGAAATATGGGCAGCTCTGCGTCAGACTTGATATTCTTCGTTTGACGAAGACGTCACCATTTCAGGAAGCTCCTCCGATGTCCACTTAATTTGTTTCTTGTTTTAATTTTTGGCGTTCATGACTAGCCTAACAACTGACAGCTGTTGACAGTTGGCCTTTGCTAATTTGGCAACCCAAATAGGAGGACGCACTAGCCTATTATTAATACGCTATTCTAGAATTAATCGTTCAAAATAAACGAAAATTCCAAGAGATTCCCCCCCGTAGCTCATTTTTTTTTCATGGGTTTTTACGGGGTTTTACGGGTTAGAGTAATGTTGCCAAATAAGCCATTACTTCAATTCATCGTCTTTCCTTACTCTCTGACAAAATATGGTGATCATTTTTTGAATGGTTACAGTTTATTTTCCATTATTTCCTACATACTGGTTCTTTAAGCTCCCAGAGTAGTTCCCGGGCTAATCAGAACACTGGCACAGGTATCACCTGTGAATTCAACTGTCTCAGCTTTAATGCATACAATCTAGCGCTCCCTAAAACTACACATCCTGTTTAAGTGTTTCCCGTGAGTCAAAATGAAAGTCACAGCCATATCTCATGCTTTACGCATTATATCTCCAGAACGGTTTGACGCATATGCTTCAAATTTAGTAGTGTTTGTATGGACTTTAAAGATGAAGCAGAGCCAGTCTACGGAGAGCTCCACTGGGGGCGATCGCCATGAGTGCAGAATGAATGGGAGTCAATGGAGCTAGACGGCTAAAATTGTCTCTTTCACCTGATTGTCGTTGACAAATCTTAGATTTGATTGTAGTTTGTATAACTTCAACATGGGTTATAGGTCAAAAGTTGAATGAACGAGTACTTATGTCCTTTTGATTTCTTACAGGTTGGGTCGTTGTTGCACATAACACGCTGGCATTGTGCTAATGAATGACGTCATTGACACATTTGAAAGGCTTTTAAGAACAATTAAGTGACTTTAAAAAATATAATACTCAACCAAGTGTATTTTCTTTGCCTCCTCTTTCAAATACAATACTCAAATTACTTGAAAAGAAATTATATCCCGAGAAAAGTGGATTTTGAGGGGTACAGCTCCATAGACCTCCATGCATTCTGCACTCGTGGACGAGCGCCCTCATGTGGAACCACAGAAGGAACTGCAACCAGTTCAGAAACCGGATATTTTCCGAGAGTGGCAGTTCTCCCCTTATTAGACATTCTCTGGATGAAGTGAGTTGATGTTGGAGGTCAAAGGTCAAAGGTTAAGTCAATGAACACTCTGAGTGTGATATTTCAAGAATGCCTTGACATACATGCCTGAAATTTGGTATGAGTATTTGTATGGATTCAAAGATGAAGTGAATTGATGTTGGAGGTCAAAGGTCAAATGTCAAGGTCAAAAACACCTTGAGTGTTAACGCCTTGACACACAAGGTTTTTTGGTACGAGGGTTTGTATGAACTCAAAGATTAAGTGATTCAATGTTTTTTTCCCACAAATCTCCCCACCAACATTAAAGGAACACGCCACCCATTGTCAGTAGTAATATATGTTCTTACCTTAAAGCGATGGTTCGGAGTAATTTCACCCTAGGGTCCTTTGCCCCATGACCCCGAGCCAAACACCCTCCCAGAACCTTTTTTCCCTTGGTCGAACCCTGATCGAGTAGCACTGTCAGAAACTAATGATGTTCTGCAGTCGTGATGGAACCAACTTTTATCCCGTATATTACCCCACTAATAATGCCCTGAATGGTACGAAACTTCTGCAGTAGTACAACTATGACCTTTAGTCCAAAAACGAGGCATTAGAAAGTTTGTAAGTGCACCAGGAGTTTATTATGACGCCCGCTTTTTTCCCGTCATCTACTTCCTGAATTTTTGGTCAACGATACCCGGGACACCGAACCACCGGGGCACATGAAATTTGGTGGGTATGTAGCCCCACTAGACTTTTACAGAAAAATTTCGTTTGGTCCCCGGGGGCCACTCCCCCAACCCGCTTGGCCCCCCGAAACCCAAAAAATGCAGTTTTTCCTGAATAACTACCTGAACCGTGGCACAGAGGATGAAGAAATTGTTATGGTATGTTGGTCTCAAGGGCCCACATCAACCTAGCCCATAATCACTCATTGTGATTTGCAACCCCCCGGTAAAAAATGAAAATGCAATATCATTCTGCTTTAATCGCCCCTCTCTTCAGTTAAGATGTTCAGAACTGCACCAAATTGTATGTGTATGATTAACCTGACATTCTCTGGGGATATGCCAAGTTTCATAGAATTTCATCCATGGGGGGGTCTAAAAAAATTTAGTTATGTGTACATTTAGTGACTGTACACTCATTGGCCTGTAGATGGTGGTGCACACATATACACACGCACACACACACACACAGGTACGCACATACCATCAGTATCGGCAGTTACAACGGCCGATACATAATTACAAATTCAGTAGGATTAAAGGAAAACCAAATATTCATCATAATAATTTGGCTGCATTTCCAGTATTGGTGTCACATAGTCGTTTGTCCACCAGATGGCGCATCGTTGCAGTAAGACATAATTTTGTTGGAAGTTAATCTAAAGTGAGTTGGAAAGACACTACGCTTCCTACAAGGACAAGACTGTAGTTTACCGCTGAGAACGTCTAATAAGGGTAGGATGATTTCTGCATGACATGTAATTCCCATTTCTTCTTGAAGCCGAAATAAATCTGCGAATGTTTATCGGACATGCTTGGTTTTTACTGCAGGTAGGCTACGTTAATCTTAAGTTATATCAATAGCCTAGAGTAGGTAAAATAATGTTACCGTTAGCATTGGTTGAGTGATAGAGGCCAATTTGATTATTGATGTATTTGTAGAAACCCATAAATGCGGTTATAGGCTACCAAGAAAATTGATAACAGCACTAAGGCTACTAACAGGAGCTAAGTGAGTTAGCCACAACACGTTCGCTACGTGATGGTTTTCTAATGGAAAATATAGGCTACCTGAAAGATAACCTGATGATGCATCCTAAACACCGGGCTGGGACATTCAGCTCAAAGTCTCAAAAAGCATCTGAGTCAACGTTCATTCCCAAACACCCATATAGGCTACTTCAATCCTCTATTTTCAAAGGTGATTCAAGTAAGGAAGAGCATGGCTCAAAGTAAAGTAACTAGGACTGAAACTACATAAATTCGTCAAAGTGAATAATTTGTGTCAACTCGCCGCCAATGTAGATTTATTAACGCACCGTGATCTACATCTCCATTTAAACCAAATGTTTTAGAGCGCACGTTGAGAGATGTATCCAGGGCAGGGCTGTACCTACACATATTTGTTGCACGTGCTACAAAAATCATTCTTTGCGATGGATGATTTAGTACCAACGTTACGTCCAATACAGTTTTGCCTATGGCTATACTGTGAGACTGAGACGTTTTTTGTTTGTTCGAAGTGCGTGTTTAGGGTGTGAGAGGGGAGTCGATGTGCTTTGATTCCAGCTTGGTAGTAGTAGTCAATGCGATTAAAAAACATGTGTGTGAAGTATCCAAACAATGATAACGCTTTCATTATGGCTGCTATAGCCATAGACCTTGAGCTACTGTAAAGTGGGTTGGGTTCCATTTAGAAGTGTCGCTTTCCGTGATTCACACAGCTGCGTGAAATGTATTACTACTGATATGCAAAACTATTAACTTTTCGCTAAGAGGTGGGAGCTTAAGTCCGCTTGATACTGTAAGCCATTGGTTCCCAAAGGAGATTTTATTTGGGTCACCAGCATAGCCTAGTGACAATTTATGTTGTGTAATAGGCCTAGCATAGGGCCTACCTTATATAGCTTATAGTTTGTTAACAGTCACGGTTTTGTCATAACTCCCTCTATGCATTTTTGGTGTTGATGGATGGCGGATGGATGATAAGTTTTGTTATGCAGTTATGGTTAAAACAATAGCCCATCAGCGCATCTCTAGTGTGTGTGGGCCTCTCTCTCGCTCAGAGAGGAGGGGGAGGCCGATCAAGCATGGATTCTAAACTCTGTGGTGGATAGGATCTACGTGGATGTTTTTGATTACTTCTACGTCTGAGCCCGCTAGCATAGCAACATGCTAACACATTAGCCACAAGCACCAGAGCTTGAGTGCGATACCGACGACACGGGAGAGGTATGACTCAACTCGTGAAAGTTAAGGTAAGAACATATATTACTACTGACATTGGGTGGCGTGTTCCTTTAAGCCAGCAGCTTTCCATCCACTATTGTAATTCCTCTGGCATTACATTACTAGTTTAGCCGTATTACTTTGCCAATGGAGTCAACTGGAGGCAAGTGTTTGTCTTTCACTTTTTGCCTCCAGCCTGATGGCAGCCTGAAGAGACGGCAAGGACAGAGATAATGAATGTTTTGAAAAACAAAAGGAAGTGGGTGGCTGCACTCTCAAAATGATTACTTCTGCCTTCTGCCAGACAGAATGAAAGAAACAGAACAAGTGGACGTCTTTCAAGCAGATTTACATGTGCAATGTCAGGTTACTGTACATAAGAATACATGAGACAGATCATAGGAAAGTTACAGGAACAATTAGTGGATCATGATAATGATGATGAATGATGAGCAAATTAATCAGAGGGTAACATTATAAGCAATGTTGTATATCTAAGGTTAACATTTGTTGATTGACTTTAATTTCGAATCAGTATGTCACTGATCTATTCACCTGAAGTGGATTCCATGTTGTTCTGCATGAGAATGTGAATTCATGGTATTTTGAGAGTTCTTGGAATATCTAAAAATATTTTGATGATTTAAAATCTCCACAATAACCAGCTGAAATGTCTTGTGCACACATCTTCTGACACATTAAGCTTAACAGAAGAGCATTGTGGGACTATTGCTGGTTTCCAAGAGTATGTGAGGACACAGACAGACAGTGTAAACAGTGGGGTTCTGATTTATATTTTTGGGGAAAACTGGAAATCATATCATAGAGCTCAAGACCTTCCCTGAATAAAGATCTTACAGTATTATGTACTGAGTAGAGGCTGACTTTTTTCAAAATAACAATGAACAAGTCAAGTTAAAGATATATCTGTTAGCGTCCCACTATTCACCCTTTCCCAAAAACATATTCCAATTTGGAAAAATCCATAGTCCCCAGTGTAGATGTTGGCAGGAGGAATGATACTGAAATGCCATGAGTGAAAGAGTGGGAGCAGATTATTGAAACACAGGAAAGAGAGAGAAAACTGGATGGAGAGAAAGGGCTGCAGACATGATAATACTTTATCTTGAGTGTGCCTTGGAAGAATATGATAATACTTTATCTTGAGTGTGCCTTGGACGAATATGATAATACTTTATCTTGAGTGTGCCTTGGACGAATTTAACCTTGCACTTAATATATCCATATGTAAACTTTGGAAGGAGACTGATTCTACTGTAGATGTGTCATGCTCATGTAGGATTAGCTGAGGCACGTTAAGGATGTGTCCCATGATTGTTCCAGTCTCTGTCAGACAGCTGGACACTCTTCACTATCATGTCAATTTCTTCTTCTTTATCCGCTTCTTTATTATTTTGCAGTCTCTACACAATCCTAGTTCCAGGTTGTGTTGTGTATGTGTTCATATTATGATATTTGTGTGTGCATGCATTTGTTTTATTTTGATTTTTGTTTGTTTTTGTGTGCACAGTTGGGACGTTGGGAAAAGATTTGGGAAAAGATTTACAAATCTTGTCAACCCTGCAGTCTTTTAACAAAGGACAAAGTGTCCCAACTGGAATTTAGGTTTGTTTGTCCAATGATGTGTATGTGTGTACACATGAAGTGTGACCCGTATATATCCACGTACATGGAAAATATATGTTAATTTTGACTTTTGACATTTCAAAGAAAGTTGGGACAAGGAATGTTTACCACTGTGCTGCTTCACCTCTTCATTTAACACAATTTTGTACATGTTTAGGAACTGAGGAGACCAGTTGCTAGAGTTTTGAGAATGTAATGTTCCATTCCTGGCCGGTATAGGATTTCAGTTGCAGTATAGGGTATTCTTAATCATGTTTTTCATCTAATTTTTTCATCTAATTTGACAGGTTTGGACTGCAGACAGGCCATTTTAGGTCCTGGACTCTTCCTATGGAGAAATACTGTTTAAATACGTGCAAACTTCATTTTGCCATTGTTTTCCTGAAATATTCAAGGTCTTCGCTGGAAAAGACATTGCCTGGATAGCAGTATATATGTACATGTATATCATTCAGAATCGATTGTGCCTTATTGGCAGATGTGCAAGATGCCCTTGCTGCAGGCACTACTGCACCTCCACACCGTCATAGATGTTGGGTTTCGAACTGAGTACTGAAACAAGTTGGATGGGTTGGATACTTGGATAGGCCCTCTCCTCTTTAGCCCAGATGAGTCCATGATTTCTAAAAAGAATTGCAAATTTTGATTGGTCTAACCACATGACCTTTTTCCACTTTACCTCATCCATTTTAGACAAGCTCAGGCCCAGATAAGATGGTGGTATTTCTATACCATGTCTAAATACAATTTTGGCTGGTACATGAAAAAGTTCACACTAGTGTGGTCAAAATTACTCCAGACAACTGGTGTGAGACTACAGCTTTATTCACGTTACCCACATGAAATGTCTAAGTAACAAGCCCACATATCTGTGGGTGAAATCAGTTCTTATACCCTTAACACACACACATGGAAAACCACAAGAAACTTCCCCCCAACAATGATCCATCCATCCAGTTAGTATTAACAGAGATAAGGATGTCACAAAACCCCTTAACCTTCTAATGGCCTAGGCTATGTTTGTGTCTTTTAGGGTGAACCCTACAGCAAACAGTCTTTTCACTCTCTGGTAATTTCCACAGATGGAGACTTTGGATGAAGAGAACCATTTTCACATAGCACATATGCATGGTTAAACTAAACATTTCAGTAAATGAGAAACATATATTCAAAATTATACTACACTAGCATTTCTGAATTGAGTATCATACAGTACAGTACAGTACAGTACAGTGTAGACAATTGTTTCCTGAGTCCAGACAATGATTTACAGAAACAGGTCTGGTTTAACTGTAATGCAGTGGCATCTGAGGTCCAAAAGACCACGGGCATCCAATATTGTTTTTCAGGTCTATCCCTTGTTTGCAAATATTTCTCTGGACTCACTGAATATTTTAATGATATTATGTACTGTTGAGTGATAATGAACCCCCAAATACTTGATAATGTCATATTAAGAAGCATTGAAATTACATTTGTCCACACAGGTTTACACAGAGTGATAAATACTCCTATCGTGCCAATTACCAACCATTTCGTTCGAAAATTCTAAAACAGCTATGTTTTTTAATATTTCAAAATAACATTTGATAAATGAACATTACTTTTTTGCAGTAGCCATAGGTGTGTAGATTTGAACAAAATCTAGTTTGGTTCTTACCGGGGCTTTTACTGCCTGAAATATCCAATTTTGTTTACCACCAGTTTAGTGCAGGGCTGGTGGGTGCCTATTTCCAACCTTTCTCACTGCACATCAACGGTTAGACCAAGAATTCTCGTCGCAAATCAAAATTCCACTTGAGCTCCAAGCGGATACATGCAGCCTTACAACACTGTTTACAGCTCTTTGAGTCGCGGTAAAATGTAATTTTTGGTGCATAGGTAATTTAGATACACTTATGGTGTGAGGGCTTGCGTTTCTTTAGGAATCCGCCATCTTGGTTTGTATAGAAATTAATATTAGGTGACACACATACACGTAAGAGGTTGGAAATACGGGACAGTTGGCAATAGCTTGTTTTTTTATTCACATTTTACACAATGTCCCAACTTTTTCTGATTTGAGGTTGTATGCTTGTGCAGGTGTAGGTAGTACACCTACCTATACCTTGTATGTCATACATTTGCAGCATGTGTGTGTGTGTATGTATGTGCATGTGCATAGGTGTGTGTGTGTCTATTTAAGTGTGTGTATGTGTGCAGTCTCAGTAGACCCTGAGACCCTGTTCCTCTTGATCCTCACAGTGGCCTAGTGTGGGATCTGTTTGTACCTGGTATGCTGGGCCTCTGTGAGGTGCATTATCCTTGACCTCATTTCTCTGTCTTATTTTCCTAATTACTCTGGACAGCTTACATAACCCCCCTCCCCCCCACCACACACACAAACACTTGCACACACTCCCGCCTGATGGTGTTTCCCTGTGGTTGCCTGCCTCCAGGAACTTTAGGAACTTACAGGCGCTTACCTGTACTCTGTCTTGGCTTTGGCTCCTAACACTGTTGGCTTTTATTTTAGACATCCTATCCAACTGTCTTCTGTTTGTCTGTGTATGTCTCTGTTTTTGGCTGTCCATTTCTGCATCTCTCTCTTTTCTTCTCTTTCTTTCTCTCAGTTGCTCTCTTTCTCTGTTTTTCTTTCATATTTGCTGTCTCTGTTTATTATTACGCTTCTGTCTCTGGCTCTTCTCTCTCTCCCACACGCACGCACGCACGCACGCATACACGTACGCACGCACGCACGCACATACACACAAACACAATCTTTGTTCAGGGAAACATCAACAGATGCACATTTGTGGTGAAAGCTTGCTCCAAATTAGCAGTTAATGAGCTAGCATGGTGAAAGGCAGAAATACTCTTATTCCGGCTGAGATGAAAGTGTCCGTGGTAATCAGATGCTGGAGAGGAAATCCATTCTGAGCTCGCAGGGCCATTTCTGTTGGGGGTCAGGGGGCTGCTGGGGAAGAAGAGGGATGGGCAGGTTAAAAACAGCTGCGATGGGCACACAGCCACATCAGTGCCAAAGCCCACAATTTAATCACCAACTTATATTAGGTCACATGATGTAGAAGACACAGGCTTACAGACAGGCAAGTAAACAAGCAGACAGCCAGACAGGAGAACAGATACATGCTTGTGTTTGTTTGGTGTGGTGCAGGGTGTTCTCTTCCCAGAGTTCCGAGCAATGGACTACCCACTTTCCCAGAGTGGGCAGAGGGCCCGGCCTGCACTCCCTTTGATTAATTATCAACAGTCTGCTGGCCCAAGGTGCTGCTGGGTACCTCCGCCTGTTGAGCAGAGCACAGCACACATGCTTCACATCTGCTAGTGCTGCATATAAAAGCCATGAAGGTGATGTGGGAGTCTCAAGCCCAGGCAAAACACTGGCTGCCATCGCAGTGAAGCTGCGGAAGCCCGGAAAGCATGAGCAAAGGCACTTATTTGCTCTCCTTGTCCTGCAGCCACCTATCAAGCTGGAGGGAGAGAAAAAAAGGACGAGAGCAAAACGCATTTGAGAGCAAATCAGCGTGCTTCTTTTAGGAGGGTATGAGAGGGAGAGAGGGAGAGAGAGAGGGGATGTGGTCCAGAACTGGGTCAAGTAATTATTTGGAAGTAAACATTTCCTTTTCGTTTGTGGCTTTCGATGCCTAGGAAAAACAAATTTACATGCTTTTATTGAGAACACTTGTTGCTGCCGATGTCAGAGAAAGATCTTGGATTGGTTGTCCTGTTTTGTGAAAATTCATTTCTGTGAGTTTTCCTTTTTTTTTTTATCTACACAACCAAACAAATATCTCTGTCAAAAGATGCAACAAAAATCTCAATGACATGATGCAAGCCATTGTAATGCTGATTTTGGGAGGGTTTCTAGTTTTGTCACTTGTCTCTTGTCAAACACACATTAATTAAAATGTCTTCAAAAACCCAACATCATAACACCAAATAAACAGATTCCATGAAATCACTTGGAATTGTAATCCGAAGAAACAATTCAAATCACTATAACTAGGTCAGAGTGACATTTCGCAGGCATGGCTGCTTCACAGGGCAGGGGACCCAGCCCCTTTGGGCTCCCAGGCTCCCAGCCAGTCTTCTGATGTCCACTCGCAGCGCAGCAGGAACCCTTCAATTACAGCGTGCGGAAACCGCCGACCAATCTGCTGACAGCAGGAAACGCTCCAGGCTTCCAGGCTCGGCCGCTCTGACCAGTGCTCCAGTGACTGACAGCAGGAGCCGCAGCAGCAGCACGGTAACCAGCAGCACGCTCCTGCTGGTGTTCGTCTAAATGCTCCATCACAAACAATCCTTTGATTCCCAGTGCATATGTAGTTGTGTGCACATGGGTTCGTCTGCTGTATGGCTTTCTATTTCTATGTTAACAAGACAATAATAATAGCAATACTAACACACACACACATACACACACACACACACACAGCCACACATTTATTCATTTACACTAACATGTCCTCACATGCACATCACACAAATTGCACACAGAGTGCAGCGCACCACTGGCCAGAACAGGATACCACAGCAACATGGCTGTCAGGCCCACCATAGAAAGCGGAACAGTCAACATCTACGTGTTGAGAGCGCCGTTCTCCAATGGCTTCCAGTACTTGAGGTAATGCTCATGTTGTTTCTCACTGACTGCTGCGGAGAGGCAGCTGGAGTGCTTACGTTACGCCCCTCTGGAAAGGGAGTGTTAACAGGGACTGCATTTAATGTTCAAAATACTACTCAGACACTGAGAACATCCTGGATGTGCTCGCCAGCTCAGAAAGCACTAACAAACAACTTTTTTTCCATGGCTGCTGACATCATTCAGACAAAGGTTGCTGTAGTTATCACACACTTAGATAGAGGTTAAGCTCCTGCTTCACATAAACCACTGAGGAGAAAATTTGTAAATAGGCCTACCAAGGAACAAAAGGAGGCCATTGTCAGTTAAAATTTCATTGGGAGAATTATTAGCACCAACACCCCTGCTTTTCCTCACTTGTAAGTGGAGATAACATTTGGCTGTAAATAGGTTACGATCTAGTTTTTAATCCACACTGTAATACTGAAGAGCTGTTTGTCAAGAGAATTAAATGTAACTTAAATGTAACAATGGTCTTTAGGCTAGGTTGGTATGCAACTCGAAGCGAAAGGGGGTAAATTTGTCAGGATGGAAGTCAATTATTCGACGATGATGTCATAGCGACTACTGGCGCTGATAGCTTCCATGTGTCTTTAGGGGTCCTGTAAACCCCCACCCCCAGCCCACTCACCTGCTGTCCCCCGCTGGCCCAGACAGAGACCCAGCTCAGGGAGGAGGCAGTGCAGCAGCAGGGACTCCCAGCCTCCCCGGACCCTGTCTGATTCATATCTTCATTTGATTAGCGCGTGCATACAGTGAGAGAACAGATGTGGATCCTTTGTGTTAATTCCTACATGGATTCTTCTGAATGAGCTCACTTTGGAGCAAGCTTGTTGAATTTCAGCTGGTTCCCCCAACAATCACTGAAGAGATGCCGAGTTCTCTTATCTGCTGTCCACATATTTTATCTCATGGTTTGAGCGCTAGATCCTTATTTTAGGGTCCATGAAGACTACAGCTAGATGTAGATGATAGATGACAAGTGTACTGGCTGAAACTGGTTATAAAAAAATACATAAAAACATGTTTTGACAGTGTTTTGTATAGAACCTCCGTTCGTTCCAGTTAAGTGGTTCTTTTTTAGAATCTTCAGACCACAGAATTCTGTCCTTATGCTCCCCTTTTCAAGTGCAGTCTTCTCTGCTGCAGGCTGTTGCTGTGTCTCGCGTCTTCTGTCTCTGACTGTCGCCCTTTCACCCGGTTTGACCACCACAGCCCTCTCTCTCTCTCTCTCTCTCTATTCCTCTCTGCGAACAGACACATAAAGTTAGACCTTGCGGGGATGAGTCGTGCCTGGTTGGGAGCGCTCAGACTGACTCAGACGGGTATTTTGTCTCTGTGGGTTGCCTGCTCGCCGGCTCTCGCTCGCCTCCATCTCCGCTAAAAGAACAATCAGGGCACAGTCACCACGCGGCTTGCTCGCACGCAACACTGTCTGTCTGTGGCCGAGCGCGCTCGTGTGGTGGGGGTCTTCCTGGAGACGCTCTCAGGCTTAGGTAGAAGTCTGCGTTGTGGTTTTGTGCCTGGCCAGGCCCATTGTACTGTTTATTGTTTTCGTGTTGTGTCTGTGTGTCATTATACCACAGCACTTGCATCTACACTTGAAAAAAAGCACTGAGTAACATGTTCTCCACTCTTCCAGGAAAAAATGTGGAAAATTCATAGCCTCTGTTTGTGTTTTATGATATGACACATATGCCAGGGCAGGTCACACAGGCATTTTCTGCTCATGTAATATTGGCTGGATCAGAGCACGCAAAGCACACCCACACCGACACTTATCTCACACCAAATGTGCAGACATTTTACAAGCAAGAGGCGAGATGCTTACACTCAACTCCCCTCTTTGACCTCAAAGTGTGAGGAGAAGAGGAGGAGGAGGAGGTGGACATGGCAGGGATATGTTTATCTTCCACTTTCATATTTCAGGCATTCTTGTCCTCCCCTCTTTGCTCTATCTCCCTCATTCTCCCCCACACTCCACTTGTCTGGGTGGGAGGCCAGCTCCACTCCCCATCCTTCATATGACGACCTCAGCTAATATTAACATTCCTCAGTGCCATCCATCCAAACAGAGCTGTCAGAGCCTGGGGATCTCCTAATCATGCAGGCTTTCCACTGAGGGTCTAGGCTGGCTTTAGGAATCTCTCTTGCAGACACATTGCATGTGACAGCAGACATGAGAGGGACTTCGCTTTGTCTCTGTCTCAGATCGTTGAGGGCCAGTGGAAAATAACATCTATATCTCTGTTCCCTGTGTGGTGCTCTGAATCCCCAGGTAAGGCTGGAGAGAGGGTGATGTATATATTTATATATTGCTCTGGTTTAGGACCAGCAATACATTAGTATAATACAAAAACGTACAATACCATAGTGAAAAAAATGGCAACGTAAAACCAAACATACAGCCTATGTCTCTACCCCCCCCCCTCTCTCACACACACACACACACAGACACACACACTCTCTCTCTCTCTCTCTCTCTCTCTCTCTCTCACACACACACACACACACACACACACACACACACACACACACACACACACACACACACACACACACACACACACACACACACACACACACACACACTTACATACACATTCTTTCAGTTAGCTTGCATCACCCCAGGCCTAGAAGCTGCTTCTCATTGAGACAGATGCCAGTTCAAGTCCAGCCACATTTTATAAATGAATCATTTCCTAAACTTCAGCCCCTCAATGGGAGAAGCACATGCAGATTCAAGCAACACATCACATTCACATTCTGTACCCTCCACCTTTCTCATTTCACATTCTAATTCCACATTCACATACTGTACCCTCCACCTTTCTCATTTCACATTCTAATTCCACATTCACATACCCTCCACCTTTCTCATTTATTTGGCCTAAAAACAAATAATGATTCACACCCAGGATGATATGGTTGTCTGGCTTCTCTTTTAATGCATTCATGCAGTTTCACTTTGCAATCTACTCTGCAACCACCAATATTGTTTTAGGCCACAGGTTCTCCAACTTTTCTATGCCTCCCCCAACCATACATTGCTATAGGATCTAAATCAGGGGTCTCAAACTCCCGGGCCGCGGGCCAAATCCGGCACGCATCCGGCCCAATTCCGGCCCGCGACGTATGTCAAAATAATAATGTAATCCGGCCCTTGAGGGTATTTTTAATTGCGACAAACAACGACACTGATTAAAATAGACGATATATCCAAGTACGGTGACAAATCTCATTTGTAGGCTACTCTCCTCCACTATTTGCTAGACATCCAGAGCTTGATTCATACCCAAAATCGCTGCACAAAGTTTTCAGGAAATACTTCTATTACACACGAGAAACGCGAAGACGTGCATTTTTAATGACGCGATGCAGACCATAGTTTTGCACAAATTGAAGCTTAGGCTTACATCAAATTTTGAAAAACGTTCACGTGTGATGAAGTCTTAGGTAGGCTTAATGTTATTCACCTATTCTGATTCTTAAGGATGATGATCGATCGTCTATTGACAGTGTCACGGTGCGTCTGTGAATGGAGGTGCGTCTTTGCGTGTATACGACTGTGTCCACTAAGCATGCCATGCTTATTTCGACCTTCTGCCCAACATAGCTCGGAGGTTGCAGTGGTAATCGTGATGATAGTGCCCGTAATGGACGTGGTACAGACAGCAAGGCTAGTAGAAATAGGGCTCTGAAGAACTACAAAGTCACCTTCAATAGGAACTGATTTGACCAGGTTTATTGTAGGCCTTGTGGTTATAGGCTAGTAATAGTTTACTATTGTTGGTATAGGCCCACATCTTAGGTGTTTTCCTGTTAATTTGTTATGTGGTAATATGACAAAAAAGAAAGTAAACCTGCTCAAATATATTCATCCGGTATTTACTGAAAGGTGCATCATTTGAAGTGCTTGCCATCCAGTGGTAGCCTAGAAATCTAGACGCACCCTAGCGGCGGCAAATTAATTTGCTCAGCCTGTACGTCTAGGATCAAACCATAGGGATTTTTATTGGCTGACGCCGTGGACCTCATCCAATCACAGCGCTCTATTTTGTTAGAGAGTCTTAAGGCGGACTTAACAGGATAACGACAGTCCTGCGACGGTGAACAACAAGGAAGGTGGCTATGGCGAACGAAGAGCGGTTGTTTGAATCGGCGTTGGCGTCAACTTTGGAGGAGTTGGACTTGTGCTTTTCTTTGAAAGTTGAGCAACACAATGCACTTAAGTCATTCCTTTTGAAGAAGGATGTATTTGCCGCTTTTGCCGAATCGGATACGGATATGGTCGTGAAGCGCTGGCCTATTGCATGCCTAGGCAGTTTGAAAGACAATTCTCTGCCCGCCCTTGGATTAAGCGAGGTGAATGGTTCGATGCCAGACTATACATTTCAATGATATAGGATGGCCCGCCAGGCTAATCCAGTGGCAAATTAGATGGGTAAATGTACCCCCTTCATAAACTTTTATTTATACTCAAAGATTTTTACATTTACAGTAGGACTTTATCTCTGAGCACTTTCAAGCCATGGCCTTTTGAAATTTTGATATACAAATCCAATGGTGTTGCTTTCTTAACCCTGACGCCTATTGGCAGGTTTAAAAAAGTTATGAGAGGAAAATATTTTTATTTGGTGTAAAACACACACAGGCCTACCTGTTTTTATGCTTTTTTGTTTGTTTTTATAATTTGTATTAATATTTATTTTATCATTATTTTATTTATAAGCTACAAGGTTGCTAGCACAGGTGTCTAAAAATAGATAAAAATACTTGCACTTTCTGTTTGTAGTTTTGCGTTTGAAAATACAGTATTTGAAAAAAAACATTGCATTTTAGGAAATAGCCGTTCTTTTTTGTATTATTCTTTAACACTGACGTGGCCCTCCAATCAGATCACATTGGCAGAAGTGGCCCCCAGCTCATTTGAGTTTGAGACCCCTGATCTAGATAGATAGATCCTGCTTTGAACACGGTTGTGTTGCATTTTGAGCACTATCAGCATGAAAAGTTGGAAATGACTACTGAAAAGGTACGTTTTAATGCGCATCCGAGAGTTTGGGGAAATTCTCGCATGTTGCGCATTTGTCAGCATAGCTGTTCCTTTATTTCTGAGGAGCTGGTATCTGTTAATGTTCGTGCAAATAGGCGGATTCATGTCCCTTGCAGTTTGCAACTGCGAGGTACATCGCAGGCGCCCCACAGAACGGTTTCATTTTGAGAGGTAGATATGCTCTGGCTCCCCCTCCGCGATGTGTTCGTCCCCCAGTTTCATGCGCCAGTTTCATGAGCTTTTATGACAAAACCGTGACTGTGGTAGTTAACAAACTACATCCTAATAGAAAACTGTTAGCTTTCCTGGTATCAAATGACAAATGGTATCAGTTAGGCCTATAACACAACATAAATTGTGCTGGCGACCCAAATAAAATCTCCTGCGACCCAGACTTTGGGAAACACTGCTGTAAGTGGTTTAAAAACATAAACAATGACTAAATCCACTTGGTGCTGTACTCTGCCTTAGGGCTAGTCCACACGTACGAAACCGATCTTTTTTTCCTCCGTCTTCCCTGAAACCGCATCAAGAATATTTGTGTCCAAACGGATCCATCTCAACACGACTCAACACGTTACTTCATACCCCAGGCCTATAGGTGGCACTGTTTCTTTACAGAAATTGACCAAAGTTTGTGCTTTACAAACAGACAGAATAAGCTATGACAAAATGGCTAGTGCAAGGAAACCAGAATTGTTTGTGTGGACTGATGGTGAACTGTCAACTGTAGTCAACTGTAAAACTAATAAACTTTATTTTTTTTTTTACGGTTTGTGAAGGGTGCAGTCCCGTCCTTTATTTGGCTAACGAGGTAGGCCTACTAATCACCTTTTACTTTCTTTGGTTGTAGGATAGTCCGTGATTCACATTAGTTTTGGCTATCACCGCAATTAGGCTACTAAACGCAAGGCTTACCCAAGTTCTAGGCTATTCTGTCGCCACATTTATAATATTGCTATAAAACCTTTGTTAGTATCAAATCGTGCATTTGCAATCAGTGTGCTACCATCGGCTTAACGTGAGTTCTAAGCGTCTTTGAATGCTTATATCTGATTTCACTCGACTGTGAATGCATGTATATATGTTGTAAGACATGTAAAATAAATGAATGACACTGGCACTACGCACAAATTAATGTAGCCTAAACTTACACCGCACTTTCCTAATAATTTAAGTTCTCTCGCGTCACTGACAGTAGCTAGAATGCATTAAAAAACACCGGGAAAAACAGTGTTCAGTCCACCAAGTCATAAGCTATCGGCTGCGCCTTCCAGTTGTGATATTTATCTTACGGAGTGTAATCATAGGTAATGTCATGTATGAAAACTAGTATTGTTAGGCAATACTATAAGTGCAAGTCCAGGGCAGCTGAGGTGACATCATCGATACGCAAGCAGGATGTGCGGTTTCGCTGTCTAAACGAATTCAAACAGGCTACGGTTTCCGATTTCTCCACTCTGGGACCAGGTTTCAGAAAAGTGCGGTTTCGGGCAGTGCGTTTACAGGATTCGTTTGGACGCTCGGCCAAGACGAAGCAAAACCTCTGCGTTTAACCTAAAAAGCGTCTCCGTGTGGACGGGCCCTTACTGTGCTGATACATGGAACTCTAGCATCACTGTTGAATATCTGCTGTGGCCCTACTGTAGGTCAAAACTAATAAGCATGGCAAAATACAGTATATTGCCATGAATGTATTTTTTTGGTTGAGAATCATTTGATGTGGCTAAAAAGTACTGAATTTGATTAAATAAAAAATAAAATAAAGGCATGGCCACAAGGTTCTACACATAGATTGAGGGGTAAACTGTAAATCATTGCAAGTCATTAACTAAATAAGTCTAGCCTAGAGTAAGTTTGCTCTACCTCTCTATTTGATATTTATTCCTCCTCAAAATGGTTCTCAGAGCTGCATACAGTAAAGGGCCTTACGTATCTGCAGGGTATAATTAGTGAATATTGCAGAGTGCTGAACTGAAATATATGCCTGTCACTCAGTTATGTTTGAGTCATACTTGGTGCTAATGGCTGTGACGCTTACTCCAATTGTCTTTGTGGCCTGGTAGCCCAGTGGGAGCGGATGACCGCAAGGGTTTAATGGATCTGAGAAAATGAGTTATTGCTACAGTAAGCTAATCTTGTTTAAATTATATTGCATGTCCCAACTGGCTTTTCCTTCTTTGTTCTCATGTAGGACACTTACAGGCTTTTCCCCTGTCACCACCATCTCATGCCTTCTCTACTCCCTGCTCTGCTCTGCACGCACTGGCCTCTCCCCTGCTCCCACCCACTACCCATTTACCAACATGTCAACAAGTTTGTGGGCTGGTAGACATATTCATATGCAAAGCAATTTACAACTGTGCTAAGCACCACTAAACTATTGCTGCTTTAATGTTTACATTTACACTGTATTATTTACATTTATGTGTGTTAAGCAAGGTGTGTTAAGCATGGTAAACATTTAAGTCCAATCGTTAATCCATATCCTGATGGTATTGTACATTAAATGATAATCTTCTGACAATTTGTTGTGATACTGAGTAAGTGTTGAAGTGCTGAGAGCAAAGAGAAGAAGCAGAAAAGCATTGTACCGGATTGAAATTTTTTTTTCTAAAAACCTCCACCCTCCCGTACCTTCAGGTCGCCCCCATCAGTGTGGGCCTGTTCTCCAGCTCGTCTCCATCAGTGTGGGCCTGTTCTCCAGCTCGTACCCCTCCTCCCCTGGGGTTCCGTGCAATTGGGGCTGGAGGACTTGGCATCCCTACACTGATGCTCTACTGCAGGATGGCTAACGGTACAGATCCACTAGCACTTCACCTCATTTTGTCGTGTCGCATTCCACTCTAGTCCTATGGGTGACGCCGTTTACTTTTAATGTGCCCGCAAAGTATTCTGGGAAGGCAGCGCTGCATTTGAAAATATGTTGTGCGTCAAAAAGCTGGGCAAAGCCCACCTTTATGCAAATGAATCCGTTGAACGCGAGGCGACTCTCCAATGAAAGGACGAGGTTGTAGGTCCTTTGTTCTACCACCACAGTGCCTGTGAAACTTTTGTTCCGCTTACAAGACAAATAATGTTTTAACAATCTCTTCCACGACCACCTAGTAGTCCATAAAACAAACAAAACTAGGATTTGGATGAATATATTGACTGTTGGTGTTTCTGGTGAGGATTTGTCCATTTGTGGAAAAACACTTAAAACGAACTGAATATGAGCTGGTAACTGACATTTTAAATAAAACGCCCACACACGACTGAACGCGGGGAGGCAGCGTGACCCCATGCGTATGTCGTGTCGTGCAAGTGGATCGGTACCGTGACGACTCGTGTCCATTATCACGTCAAAGCCCACCGCGCCGCACATAGCCCATTCATTTCCTATGGAGAGCGGCAAGGCGTGATCTGTTTCGACCTCACTCTGACCGTCACTACGGTCTAAAAAAGGAATGATCACCTTCGTTCTGCCTATCACCGAGACCATATGTCAACAAAGTCATGCCCATGACCTCCGGAAGCAGAACGACTTCGAGCTTGTAAATAGCGGAGATTGCTCCCGTTCAGTCTCTCACCTTGATCGCCTCATCTGAGACCTGTGATACGTGAGTACGCATTTTCACTGCTTTCTTGCTTTGACTGTGTTTGTTAGTCTGCATGTGGCAGTAAACTGTGTTTTTTCAGGAATCTTCGCTTAACTTTGTTTAACTTTGTTTAACTTGTTGACGCTTTTTCCTGAGTTCACCCCATACCGCCGGGCGGAGGGGCTAGTGTGAGCCTGCTGCTGCCTGCGTTAAGACTGCCGCGGGCTGCCGCTTCAGTGTTATTTCCTTTTGTGTGTGCCAGGTTTCGGGTTGTTGTTTGTTAACTACTGTGTACCTTTATCTGGCTGTTCGGCTAGTTGGGCTTGGTGTGAGCCTGCTGGAGCGCTTTTAGACCGGGCGTGGGCCACCGTTATTATTTCTGTTCACTGCTCTGGCAGCCGGAACCTGTGTGGGCCTGATCAGTGCGTGTGTGTCGGCCGCCAGGGCGCTAATGTTACTGTGTGCTTCTTGTTAGCTTTGTTGTTGTGTGCTAGGCTACTTGCAAAAGGTAAGTTTAGCTGTTTGTGTCTGCTAGGTGCAGTCTTGCACGAGGTGCGGGCTGCTGTGTGTCTTTTCTCCAGTTGTCCACTGGTGTACGTCGGCGCGTGCCGAGTGTCCCGCTTGCCTTGGGGCCGCCCACCTCCTGGAGGATGTCGACAGCCCCTGCAGCGCAGCCTGTGACCTTCCTAGGGAGGAACGGCTCCGCCGGGCTGACCAGGCATGTGGCCACGTGCGTGGACGGGACAGGCGGCGCTCACCTGACCGACCATCTCACTCTCATAGGCATGGCCGTAAGCATACGCACAAGCGTAAAACGGCAACATGAGTCCCCTTCCAGGCATGATCAGGTGGAGGTCCCTGGACCTGCTAAGCGCCGGCTCCAGCTGCGGACCCGGGAGGGTAATGGCACGGAGTCGCTTCAGATTCTCTCAGCTCTCCAGGCTCTGGCTAGCAGGATGGACAGGCTGGAGGGTCTCCAGGGCACGTCATCCCCTTCTCTGCCCCCTGGCCAGGAAGGTCTCTCCCCATCCAGGCCTGAGAGCCATGGTGCGGATGTTGATCTGGGTGATGTGGATGTGCTGTCGCTCCATGCCCCTCGTTCTACGATCGATGACGTAAGCGGGGACGGCCTCCTGGATGAGCTACATTCAGACATGGTGCAGCCAACTGATGAATCCACGGTGCCAGGGGAGGTCCCCGTCGGCTCCTTGATGTCACGGGTGTTGAGTGCCTCCAAGATCCTGGGTTTTCAGGCCCCTATGGCAGACATGGCTTCCCTTGGGGGCGTCTGGAAAGGCGTCTCGCACAGCAGCCCACCACCCTGTATACCCGTGGCAGTGGATTACACGAAGGTGCTGCAGACGGCATGGGGTAAGTCGCTACAGCGCCCCCAATTAAATCCAGGTTGCCGTCAGCTGGCAAAGGCTGCCTATCCGGCCGACTCAGGGCTAGGGGATATGCCACCAGTCGAGCAGTCCATTGCCGCCTGGACTTCCCTGGGGCATGCCAATGCATCTCCCAATCCACGCTGCCCGCGTAAGGAGTGTGCCAAGACGGACCGTCTCATCAGTCACTGCTTTGACGCATCAGCACGGGCAGCCCGTATGGGCAACGCCCTGGCCATCACTCTGGCGGCTCTGCGATGAGCCCGGAGGACCATGATGCAAGGGCCCTGGTGGATGCCGCGACTGTCAGCCCACTCCCAGCTGGCCGCGGTGATGTGGGGAGTGCTATGGGCTCTGCGGTGCTGTGCCGTAGACAGGTGTGGCTTGCCCAAAAATCTCTCCCTGATGCCATCAGGACAGTCTCTCCGTGGTGCCTGGGCATGTGTTCCATCCAGACTCCCAGGGGGTGCTGGACAGAGTGGAACAGGCTGGCGCTTCTAGAGAAACTGGTCAGCGTGTGTGCCACAGGCGGGCTCCGGTTCCCCACAGGGCAGCATCAGGTAAGTATGGGCGGTGGCAGCCCGCCCGAACACCACAGGTAAGTATCAACTATGCTGCCCCACGGGACCGGGCGCTGGCACCAGACCAGAGCTCAGCCCCAACTCCCTGGCCCAGAGGACAGCAAAGACCTCGGCGAGCGCAGGCAGAGGTGCAGGCCGCGTGGCGGTCCTGCCTAGGGATCCGGGCTGCCCACTCCGATTGCCCTTCCCAGCTGTCCAGGACCTCCTGGGAAGGGATTGTGCCAGACTCTTGGGTTGTGGCTACGGTGACTCACGGTTACCGCCTACAGTTTTGACGGCGGCCCCCTACGTTTTCAGGGGTCAAGATGACGTCTGTGAAAGACCCCCTTTTAAATTCCGTGCTTGTCAAGGAGGTCCAGGAGTTGCTTCTGAAAGGGGCCATCTCAGAAGTACCGCTGCACGACGGCACACTGGGTTTTATTCCAAATATTTTATTGTGCCCAAAAAGACGGAGGTTACCGGCCGGTCCTCCGACCTCAGGCCCTTGAACCAGTACCTCAAAGTGCTGCCATTCAAAATGGTCCACGTTGGAATAGTGATTCGCTCCATCCAGGAAGGGGAGTGGTTTACGCCTCTGGATCTAAAAGACGCGCACTTCCACGTCCCCTATCTGCCCAGCACACAGGTCCTTCCTCCGCTTAGCCTTCCAAGGCAGGGTGTTCTAGTTTCAGGTCCTCCCATTTGGCCTTTCACTGGCCTCCAGAATTTTTACTCAAGTGGTGGCAGCCGCTTAGCCCCCTGCAGGTCCAGGGCCTAAAGATCCCACCGCACCTGGACGACTGGCTAATTTGTGCCCCATCTCAGGTGCAGGTGGTGCCACGACACCAACACGGTTCTGACCCATATCCAGGCCCTGGGTTTCACGGTCAACTGGAAAGAGCAATCTTGCAGCCCCGCCAGCAGGCGGATTTTTTAATGTCCTCCCCACTCGGTCAGCATGATGGCGCCTCTCACTCCACGGAGGGCAGACAGCTTGACCGAGGCTCTGAGAGGCTTTCGGCTGGGCAGACTGGTCACCGCCCACAAAGTCCAGAGGCTGTTGGGCTTAATGGCGCGGCAGCTCTGGTACTGCCATTGGGCCTGCTGAAGGCACGCCCCCCTGCAGTGTTGGTTCAATGCCTTTCAGCTCCACCCGAGGAGATCTACAGGCATGTGAAGTTGCGGGTGTCTCCTGCTTGCATCCGAGCCCCAAGGCCCTTGGGCGGACAGGAGGTTCTTACTCCAGGGTGTTCCACTGGGGGCCTTCCTCACAAGAGGCAAGTCATCTCGACAGGCGCTTCTCTGACAGGTTGGGGAGCTGTCTGGGAAGGGCTGTCAGCTTAGGGGCGGTGGCCTCCCTCCTGGACGCCAGAGCACATCAACGCCCTCGAGCTGAAGGCCATCCATCTCGCCCTGCAGAGGTTCCTGCCAGGGTTGGGCGGCCAACATGTTCTGGTGAGGTCAGACAGCACCTCGGGCGGTGTATCATGTCAATCACCAAGGCGGGCACGAGGTCCTGGCGGTGCCTCGAGGTGGCGGAGGAGTTGCTGTCATGGGCATGGCCGCGCCTGGCTTCAGTGAGGGCAGTACACGCCCAAGTGTGGAGAACAGGGCGGCCGACATTCTCTCCAGGACCGGCCACTCCCCGGGAATGGAGATTGAACCCAGAGGTGGTCAGCCAGGTCTGGGCTCAGTATGGGACTGCACGTGGACCTGTTTGGCGTCGGCAGAAACGACTCACTGCCCAGAGTGGTACTCTCGGGGACAGGGAGGCAGTTTGGGCCTGGATGCTCTGACACAAGACTGGCCGACAGGCTTGTTGTACGCTTTTCCTCCATCCCCTCTTGTACCTCAGGTCCCGCGGAGGATCAGGGAGGGCCAACACACAGTTCTGCTGGTTGCTTCACGGTGGCGGTGAGGCCTTGGTTTCCAGACCTTCTCCGGCTCCTGCGGGGGTCAGCCATGGCAGTTACCCTGCCGGGCGGGATCTTCTGTCACAAGCAGACGGGCAGATCTGGCATCCGAACCCAGGTGCCCTGTGCCTGTGGGTTTGGCCCCTGCAGAGTCAGTCATTGAACAGCTAGCTGAGTCTTTGCAGGAGACTCTGAACAACACCAGGGCTCCTTCTACTAGAGCTTGCTATGCACTCAGGTGGAGGATCTTTTTTTCGGATTGGTGTGCCAGCTTGGGTCTTGAGCCAGCGGGTTTGCCCTGTGCCACAAGTTTTGGCGCTTCTTGCAGTCCCATTTGGATCAAGGCAAGGCGGTCAGTACTGTGAAGTTTTATGCCTCGCCATTTCAGCCTTTCACCAGGGTGCGGATAACAGGCCCTTGGGTAGGCATCCACTGATTAGTCAGTTTTTAAAAGGGGCCGCCGGGTTAAGGCCCAGTTCGCTGACTTTATGGGCACCAAACTGGGATTTGCCCACCGCTTTAATGTCTCTTACTGAAGGCCTGTATGAGCCCATTTTAGATGCAGATCTGCAATCTTTGTCTCTGAAAACTAGCTTTTTCCTGGCTCTTTGTTCGCCAGGCGATCGGGAGCTGTGCCCCTCTCCGTCAGCGAAGACTGCCTGAGGTGGCAGGCAGGGGCACTGGCGTGTCACTTTGGCCTAATCCAGTCTTCCTGCCTAAGGTTCTAAGTCAGCAGTCTATCAACCAGGTTCTGGAGCTCACTCTGTGCCCAGTCAGGGCTTTGAGAGCTTATCTGGCCCATACTGCAGTCGCTGAGGAGGGAACACACTCAACTTTTGTCTGTTATGGGGGCCATGAAGCAGGACTACACCGCTTTCAAACAGCGGCTGTCGCGTTGGCTGGTTGAGGTTATTTCCCATGCCTACCAGGCTCTGGGAATGCCGGTCCCTTCGGGGTACAAGGGCTCACTCCATCAGGAGTATGGCTACGCCTTGGGCTGCCCTTAAGGGGGTACCAGCAAGCAATATCTGTGCAGCGGCTTCATGGGCGACGCCTTTGCACTTTTACCAGGTTTTATAGGGTGGGCGCCACTTTCGCCCAGCCCGGTTGGCGACGCTGCCCTCATGTCCGTGGACCTAACGAGGTTTTAATGGTTAGCTTAGAGCTCCTCGCGACTTTTGGAATGTGTCATCCCTTTTTTTAGACCGTAGTGACGGGGTCAGAGTGAGGTCGAAACAGATCGTAAGTTTCATGTAACTATGGATCTGTGAGACCGAGGATGACCGCCACTATCCTTGTCGCCGGACCATCCTGAGGCCAAGGTAGGAGACTGAACCGGGAGCAATCTCCGCTTTACAAGCTTGAGTCGTTCTGCTTCCGGAGGTCATGGGCATGACTTTGTTGACATATGGTCTCGGTGATAGGCAGAACGAAGGTGATCATTCCTTTTTTAGACCGTAGTGACGGTCATCCCTCGGTCTCACAGATCCATAGTTACATGCGTAACTTACGGTTTGCGCTTCCGCAATGCACCTTGGGAAGGCGGCACGGCCATTGGAACAGAGGCGGCGCGTCAAGAAGTTGGGCTCTGCTGAACTTCCGGAACAATAGCCTGCCAGAAATATTTGTTCCGCCTGATAATCGTGTTGGATTTTTGAAAATATATTAAGCTATATAGTGGCGAAGACAGAATGTGCTTTGGACGAACATGTCAGTGATATTTGTGAGTGTTTCAATAAAATATGTTTACAGTAGTAGGCTACCTCCACTTTAGTATGGCATTGTGTAATTACAAAAAATAAAACGTTACACCATACACTTTAGCCTATACACGCCCACAAGTGAGAGGGCTAGGCGTCTGCAAGCGTCTACGCGCCGCAATAATGGACACGTACGGTAAGAGGAGGTGCTGTGTGTGTGTGTGTGTGAACTTAACATTTTGAGTTAGTTTGGAGAGAGAACGACTGCTCGGGACGATTGAAAAGGCGGAGGACGAATGAAACAATTCAGTTTTCTTCGAGTGCAACAACGATAGACATAGGCCTACAGCATGTGGACAAAACATAGAACATATTAACCTCCGTTGCTCAGCCAAATACTTTCCTGTTAGGTCCTTTTATCACGGAGTTACAGGCGATAAATGCGATGGTCAAAAGTAAACGTCAGCGGTTTATTTATTTATTGTAGGCCTATTATTAGTGTTTCTCATCTAAAGGTTTAAGTTTTAAATATTAAGAAATGTTATGCTGTTTAACTTATATGGTGCATTGTCACGTTATGGCATCGTCACCCTCGATCATCTGAGCTTTCTCATAAAACCCTTTCACCAGCTCTTGCAAGATATAGGGCTAAGTTGTTACAAGCAGTTATATAAGTTTCTGATATTAAAAAGGGGATATCAACAATGGCAAGCCACCTGGCGCCTGCCAGCCTATATCCAGGGGTGAAAGTAGTTTTTATTTCTTGGTGGTACTATGATATAGAGTTATAGTAATGCAGACAGCCAAAAAATTTTCACTTGGCCTAATTATTTATTATTTATTGATTTGTTTATTTACTGTATTATAGTCTACTTATCAAGCATTCACTAGGACTTCTTATCACTCTAGTTTCACTCTTTGACCCACCTGTATCTGTTGTTGATTATGAATAAATTGCAAACACTTAATTTCAACATTTATCATTTATTTATTTATTTAGCCTAGTTACTCTGCTCGCTCCCACTTCCAATCGTTTTTTTTTTATATATAGGCTACTGTATATCATGAAACACGTTTCTTTGAGTCATGCCTTTTTATTTGGGAGACTGCAACATACTTCTGTCCGCTAAAACACTTTCATTATTGCTGCGCAAGATCTGGTTAAGCCAAGCACACGCCAAGTCTGTCTCTCCAGCAAAACACTGCACACATAAAACCAGAATAGGCTATTGAAACAGAAACATATTGTTCTTAAGCCTGTATGTTTTTTTTTATTTGGGAGACTTTCCAAGAAACGTCCTGCTAAAACACCCTGGATACCAGTGCATGTTGGCGCAATTACTGTAGGCTATACCAGTACGCCACTGCTATAGCTTGTTCGTTGTCTGTCCAGCTGCACGGGAGGTTTAGACACAATTCAGATACAGTTCAGAACGATGTATATGAAATATATTTTGGGGAAAACGTGTTGCTTCTGGTAATTTGACGTTAGCAGTTGTGTTGTCATGCTGAAAGTGCAATATTTTTCAGAGACAGTAGTTTTCTTTCCGGTACTGCGTACCCTCTCCAAATATTTTAGTGGTACTCTGTACCGGCCAGTACCGGCTTACTTTCACCCCTGCCTATATCTCTCTCTCTCTCACTGGTGCGCACTCAAGATGCGTTCCCAATAAGTAACGTTCAAGTTAGATCTGCTGCATACGACGGAGTATTAGGGCCACACATGAAGAAAAAAATATTTTTGCCATGACGAGATTAAACTCGACATGTCGACATTAAACTTAACATTTTGAGTTAGTTTGGAGAGAGAACGACTGCTCGGGACGATTGAAAAGGCGGAGGACGAATGAAACAATTCAGTTTTCTTCGAGTGCAACAACGATAGACATAGGCCTACAGCATGTGGACAAAACATAGAACATATTAACCTCCGTTGCTCAGCCAAATACTTTCCTGCTAGGTCCTTTTATCACGGAGTTACAGGCGATAAATGCGATGGTCAAAAGTAAACGTCAGCGGTTTATTTATTTATTGTAGGCCTATTATTAGTGTTTCTCATCTAAAGGTTTAACTTCATGCTTATGCACTAGACTAGGCATACTAAGTGCTCTCCCCAATCCCAGACTTTCACATTGCATGTTTGTTTGTAGGCTAGTGGATGCAAAACAGGCTATTGCTGAATGTCTATGGAGGGACAAATGAAGCTGTCTCCTGACCAGGCAACCCCATGTATTCTAAGTAAATGCACACATACCGGTATCTGTGTTTATAGCCTACTATATTTATTGCAGGTGAGACATGGAAAAGCAGTTTTAGAAAAATGACTTTTGCAATGTTAACCTATGGAGAGTGACGGCCTGTGGGTCATGAAGGGCAGTTATCTGATGTCATAGCTGTGGTTGCGCGGCAGTTGCTAGGTATAATAAGGTAAACCCTATTTTTGCTGCAACAAAAAGCATGCCTTTTATGTCTGTGTACGTAGGTTACACAGGATTTGATGTAGGCCTACAATAAACACAACCAAGAACAAAACCGAATAGCCGTTTCATTTGAAACTAGCAGAAATTATAATCAGAAGTTAATTTTCACCAAAAACTGGAAGAATTCTTGTCCCGGAAAATATGAATTATTCGGGACAGTCACTCAAAAAAGAGAAGGAAATCCAGTAGGCCTACATGTGGCAACCCTAGACTGTACAAGAGGAGGGGTATTTTGGGCAAGAGAGAGAAAGACAGAGAAAGAGAAGAGAGAATGAGTGAGTGTGTGTGTGGTTGGTGGGTCACGAGGCCAGAGCCATGACACAGGTGTGCTAGTGTCTGTACGTAACTGGACCCTGCCAAGCACCCTAGGGAAGGGGGCATTCTTTACACTGGACCGTTCCTCTCCACCTCTGTCCCCGGTCTGCTATTACTCACCAAAGAGTCTCCCTCTGTCATGGGGCAATCCATTACTGAACGGTTTTCCTTTCTCCCCTTATTTAGCTTTGCTCAACTTCTATCCCTCTCTCTATATCTTTCTATCCCACTCTCTCTCACACCTCTCTTTCCCTCTTACCCACCTCTCCCCCCATTTCACCCCCTCTTTTCCTTCTTCCACATCTTTCTCTCCATCTCACTCTTTCTCTCTGTCCCTTTGCCCTCCCCTCTCTTTCTTGTGGCCCCTTGGCGTGTGGAAGTGCCCCTACGGTATGCAGAAGGTGCAGTAAGTGCGGCCGTGTCCTTTGGCCCCCGCCCTGCTACCCCCGGGCTGTTTGGCTTGGCAGCAGGCCCTCATGTGTGCAAAGGCAGCTCCCTGTGTCGGCTGGCCTGTAGGACCCACTGTTATGACTGTTTTCATGTATGTTCTGCTCAACTTCGACAGTTGGCCTGACCTCCTTCCTGTTGATATCTGACACAGGTGTCCACACACACACACTCACACACGCACATGTGAAACCACTAATACCCTCGCATAGGCCACTCAGAAGAAGCAAACATGTCAGGGGAATATTCTAAAAATATCTTCTTTCTATCTTTCTTCTAAATCCCTCGCACTGGTCGCCCACAGATCAAATGACTCCTTACAGTACATTCAGTCTTGAGGCTGTTCAGGTCTACTTGCAAGATTGTCCTGAATCTTGGATTGTTGCTATATCACTGCCTTACTTTCTTATTTAAACAACCAGCTTAAGCCTGTGCTGTTGAAATCCATGGCGTTCCATATGGTTAAAGGAACACATAGTTAGAATATATATATATATATATATATAGAATATATGAGCATATACTGTAGGATACCTTTAGTTCAGCTGCACATGTGCAAGTATCTAACACATCAAATCATGTTGTCTTGTATTACTATGCTAAAGAATGCCAGCCCATGGGTTCCAGAATTCATTCCACTCTGAGCCCTAGAGGATGGGAGGGAACTGGCCTGGCAGAATGCTCTGTGCCATCATCGTATCGACTGCCAACCATGCAAAGTGTTTGAGCTATGTGCATTCTGAGGGCACAGGTTTTTTACTAGTCTTCCATTAAGAGTCAGGAGAAGAGCCTGCCAAGTGCTGGTGTGGACCAGATTCTTCAGGTTCTCTCCAGTCTGCTTTTGAGAGAAAAGCTAAAGCCTCACTGCTCTCATTTCCTCGCTCACTCTATTCAATGTTTGGCACAACTTGTTTATTTAAGATTCGTTCTGGTGTGACTTTGCTAGGTATCCGTGGCACAGTCACCATTGATCAAACTTTTTACAAACGCAGCATATTCTGTCGGGATCACTATGCTCATGAAAGAAAAAATTATGTTCTAACTAGCTCTCATATAAAATCTCAACAGCCATCTGTCATCAGTAAGCCCATTTAAAAAAAAAAAAAACACTTGTGATTAAGAACAGAGAATTGAAAAAACACGTACAGTATCATAATGTTAAAATAACCACATAGCGAAGTGAAAAATGTACAATGTTTAATATGAGAAAAAGTAGACAGGAATGTAAACAGAAACATAAAGACTCCATTTGCCCAAATATAGTGCTGAGCTCTGAGTTGGACCGTGTATGATTTTTGGAGCCAGAGTAGGTCGGGATCGCGCTTGCTGTGATAATGTCCAAGGTCTGTCTGTGCTCGGGCCAATTCTGAGGTTTGTCATGAATCTCCGCTTGTACTGTGCTGGCTCGCTTGGTAGTTCTTTTGCGCCTGGTCCAACTCCTTGTGTATTGTATCCCGTGCTTGTCCAAGAGGCAGCCCGTGGTTGCCAGAAGTTGTCCCAGCTCACCAGAGGAAGGCCTCTGTGCGCGCACACACACACACACACACACACACACAAACACACACACACACACACACACACACAAACACACACACACACTTTGTACAAAGAGAACAAGATGACAGCTGCAGAGATTAGCTGATGGACTTAAACAGAGCTAGTTGCATCGAAATGACAACAACATTTCGAGGCCAATCTGTTTAATTGATACTCAGTACCTCGGACGCTTAACACACCAGGAACACATCAGGTGGAAAACTGGGCTGTGGGATTGTTCCTGATGTTGAAATCTGGACGGTATGTGATGCGGAGGCTTACTTGCACTGACGGCAGAAGCCTGATGAACTTGAACACATCTGGAGCTTTTAGGGGACTTATGTGGTCACTTAAAAAAACTGCCTTGTCACAGCCCCTCTCTCTCTCTCTCTCTCTCTCTCAGCTTCCCTATCTCCCTCTGTCCTCCTTACTCTCTCTCTCTCTCTTTTTATCTCTTCCCCTCTTCACTCTGTCCGCTGACCGCAGCTGGCTGCACTTTGAGCTCCTAAGTGACCATGAGCTGGTGGTGACATCACTGGCCTTCCAGGGGGGATATCTTTGAACAAGATCTACAGGCGAAACATTACGGATTTAATGCTCTCATTACCTTGCGCGTGGGATCACAGTGCAGGAGAGGGTCAAGCAGAGGGCTCTCTCTCTCTCTCTCCATCTCTCTTCCTCTCACTTATCCCCTCTCTCTCTCTCTCTCCATCTCTCTTCCTCTCACTTATCCCCTCTCTCTGTCTCTCTCTCTCCATCTCTCTTCCTCTCACTTATCCCCTCTGTCTCTGTCTTCTACTCTCTCCCACCTCCTGCCTTTCCCCTTGCTTGCTATCTCTCTCTTTCTCTCTTTCCCACTCTCTTATCCTGTTTTTCGTCCTGCTCCCCTGCTCCCTCCACTGCCTCAATCACCATCTTGCCCCCCTCTGTCATGGGGCAATCCATGATTGAACTGACACTGATTTCTTGCTGGTGAATTTTGACCGTGACAAAAGACCAAGTGTTCAGTGTTAGCTCAAAAGACACACTGCAATCATATGCATGCATGTGTGTGTGTGTGTGTGTGTGTGTGTGTGTGTGTGTGTTACAGTCTTGTAGACGCTAGGTACTATCTAGGTAAGTAAGATTGTAACTATGGGCTACACTGGGCTCGGTTATGGGGACGATGGCGAGGCACGCCGCTCTGCCTGGCATCATGTTTTTGTTTGTTTTTATGTAATGTTCTGTTAGTTTTGTTGTGTTTATTTTTCATGTAATCACTCTTTATTCATGTTATATTCGATCGTTTTTGTGTTATTCTTAGTCCTTTTTTTCTGATTAACAAACTCTGATGAGCGCCTTGGCTAGCCTGCCTAGTGTCTCTGAAGTCCCTCATCCATCCGTGACGCTGCACATCCAATGTCTGGACGGAGGGATTGCTCAGGGCTCAGTGCATATTAAATGCGCTTTATAAATAAAACTGACTTGACTTGACGCTAGTGTAGGGGCTATCAATCTGTCCTAGCATCCGGAGACCCTAACTTTATGCATGTAATTTAACATGGAGGTATGAATATAAGATGCTATGGGGTGGGTGTGTGTGTATCCCAGGGGAGAGAAAGCTTACCTCCAGATCAGGTCAAGCCTGGCACCAGTGCCGGTCAGCACAAGCGAGAGACTGTACGTTCAGGAAGGTGGATGCTAAGATTCTTCAGTTCCCGTAGGATTCCGGAGGCCACGTCCGATGGGCACGACGCTGGTTTGGAACTCGCGCCACTGGAAGCGGGCAGCCGCAAGAGAGCGAGAGTTCCCTCTCCACATAACTTATAATGACATGCCCTAAAGAGCCAGCTCCCCCAGGGGTAACCAGGAACTGCGTAGTGTCTCAGTGCAGCTCCTAGCCTTGAGTCCTGCAGTAACCTACCGTAACAGTGTGTGTGTGTGTGTGTGTGTGTGTGTGTGTTAATACTTGACTTGTATCAACTGACAAAGTTTGGGACAGGAATGTGAAGACATCTTGATCTGAATCCTGGGCACAACTGTTTTAGATTATGACAGATTGGATGCAAGGGGCTGGATGAGGATTGGCACCAGCCACCAAGCCATTAGCTTCCCCTGCACTCCTTATCAGATAGGTCCCCTTGTGATTCCGCCTCAGCTACATAGTGACGCATACCTCAGTCTGCTATTTTGATAAAGTACTGAGACCGCTTGTATCTGTGTGGAAAAACGCTGGCCATTTTTGAGGCCATATAGGGTTGGCGGGGATTGTGGCAAAAGAAGTGTGAAGTTACACAATGAAATTAGTATGTAAAGGCATAATGTATGCATTTGTAGTCATCAGTGAATTACTATACACATTACTGCAACTGCAACTTGAAGAATGCATTTGTGGTGTTTTAGTATGTAGTCTTTCACTCTTTACTTCAGTGAGAAGTCCCATTACACCCCATTCATTTTGGGTTCATCTGGGCTCTTTCTAGCTTTGCCACCCTGGGTGGCAAGTCAGTTGGCTGGTCATATCAATGTGTCTCTCCACTGTGTCCTTTGATGTGCAGTAAAGTAAAGGAGGCTTTGGGGTCATTGTTTGGGAACGCAGTGGGAGAGCGGAGACATCCATGGTCCATGTTTGGGAATGTTTGTCCCCCTGGTGGGACCACTCTCTCACACTGTCTCGGGAGTGTTATCTCAGCTGGGTGAAGCAGTGGACAGGAGGAGCTGGTGGTCCTCATTTATTTTCTGTGTGTGTTTGGGGGGAGATGTGTGTATGTGTATGTATACATGTGTGTGTGTAAGTATACACTTACTGTGTAATCTTGCATGTCTATATGTGTCTGTGGTTGTGTGACAGGCTGTGCATTTGTGTGTGTGTGTGTGTGTGTGTGTGTGTGTGTATGAGTGTGCACTGAAGAAGAGCCTTTCAAAAAATGATAAAATGCTGACTGTCAGGTCTCAGGGACACATGTTCACAACCATGCAGAATGCTCACACGCAGACTCTTTCTCTCTGTCTGGTTCTGTGGTCAGCCTTTTCTCTCTCTGTTATTTTACTCAGATGCATCGCCAAAATGTTTGTGGTCATATTAAAAATCACACTAGTTATATTTTTGAAATGATCACTGAGTCAAGATCAATAGAAGATCTGCATTTTAATGAGATCAATCCAAGACATTACTTCTCTCTTCAGAATGGTGATAAAATAAAGTATGCTAGATAACAGTATAGTATGTGTCGGTAATTAGTTAGACATGTTTTTAGGCTATATCATGTCATGCTATCGAAAATGTCACATGGCATTGTGTGTGTGTGTGTGTGTGTGTGTGTGTGTGTGTGTGTGTGTGTGTGTGAATGTGTGTGTGTACATGGCATTGTGTGTGTGTGTGTGTGTGTGTGAATGTGTGTGTGTCTTTGTGTCTTCTTTGTATGTGTGTGTGTGCCTGTCCATCCCTTTTAGTATTCCAACCCCTGTTGACCGGGCACTCAAAAGGTGGTGTAATTCCCAATTTACAATGAAAGTACAATTTGAGTGGTCAGCTCTGGTGTATGTGTCTGTGAGTGCATTTGTTTTCACCAGACTCACACACACACACACACACTCACACACATCTCACCTCCCCTCAGATCTGCTATCCCTCTCTTTCCATAAATTTCACTAGCTAAAGTAAATTTTGTTTAGCGGCTTTGTTTTTTTAAAGCATGTCCCCCCACTCCCTTTCTCTTGCCCCCAGACTGTGTAGCTGTTGGCAGTGGCCTCTGGCAGCTCCCAGCAGCCCTGTGATGCGGAGCAGCTTTGGTGGGACAGAGGGGGCTGGGGGGTGGGTGTGAGGGGTGTGGGGGTCACTAAGGGGAGTTTATTTGTACTGGCAGTCCAGAGGAGCTTTACCTCGGAGGCTTTGGGCCACAGAGGCACATATATCTTACCTTCTGGCAGCCTGGGCAAGGTTTGTGGAGGTGGGGGTTGGGGGCTACAGGCTGTCTTGGAGGGGGGTGGGGGGGGGTGGCGATGAACTAACCAGGGGAAATGGATGAAGGAACTTGGAGGGGGGTGGTAGTTTGGAGAGAGAGGGAGTGAGGGGAGAGAGAGGGATAAAAAGAGGGATGAACAGAGGGAGAGAGAGAAAGAGAAGAAAAGAAGGAGAAAGCGAGTGAGAGAGGGAGACAGAGAGAAAGAGAGAGGGAGGGAGAAAGGAAAGGGGCCTTCACTAGTGGGGAGTCAGCCAAAGTCCAGGCCTCTCTTAATGGCTTCTCCACTGCTCTGCACTTGGAGAGCGGAGACTAGCAACAGACACCAGACTCCTGACTCTCTTATTCTTACTGGTGTGGACCTCTTTATTTGGGGAATAGTGTGAGTGCGTGTTTGCACATCAATGTGTGCATGTGTGCACCCACTCACAGCTGTGACTGTGTGTGTGTGTGAGTGTAGTGTGCATTTCAACTTGTCTGTATGTGTGTGTGTGTGTGTGTGTGTGTGTGTGTGTGTGTGTGTGTGTGTGTGTGTGTGTGTGTGTGTGTGTGTGTGCTAGGGGGTGAGCTGTGGGCCACGGGGGCATGAAGTGTCCCCTAAATACTCCCTCAGCCTCATTAGCAAACCACTGGCACCTGCGGCCACAATTGCACTGCTGGTAGAGGATTGATGGATGAATGCATCGGCTTCTTGGATCAAAACATGAGATTTATGGCATTTTTCATATACATAAATCCCCATGTAATTGGATGCTTTCAACCAAATAAGAAAAATTGTTATTCTTTGATTGAGTGCCATTCATTTTGAGAGCTTTGCAGTGGTTAAGTGCCCCTCATTCAGTTCTAAACATTCCTCAATCAGCTGTATGCTGGTTTGTTGATGGGAGCAGAATTCAAGCAGATATTTTTTAAATCACACCAGTCCAGTGTGCCAATTCAGATGCCACAATGCCTGAGACAAAGAACAGCTCAAGGATGCTGGCACTCACAAGGCCACTATTCACTGATATTTTTTTATATGTTTTAAGTGGGAAACGGAAATATAGTAAACACAGAAAGTAATTTTGTCATAAAATTCCTCTCAAATGGTTTGCACTCTTGGCTCAGGATGGTTTGGACGCCTTTTGAATGTGCTCTGTATTGATTCTCCCTGCCTCTCACCACTCACCATTCTTTACTGAGTTTTCTTAAAATATCGGCTTCCCCTTTAAGCATTTAACATTTTATTGAGAGCGCTCTATTAGAGCAATTAAAGGGAAAAGCCAGTGATTAATTCTCCATCACAAGCCAATGGAGCCTGCCTCAGTCATTTGTCTTCATCTGAAATGATTGAGATTGGATTCCCCTCTGTTGCTGAGTACAGCTATTCACACACAGTTGGAATTGGGCTTTAGGTCTGTGAAAGGGTAAGAAAATCCCAGATAGGCCTACCCGATATTACTTATGTAATGCCACTCTATTTGACTTTCCACTTTCCTCCTCCTCATCTTTTATATATTGTTAAGTTCTGGTATAATGTTTTATGACTTATTTGTGTCTCTTATACTCTTCAAAGCATAAAGTAAACATAAACTCTCAATAAATAGAGGCAAAATTCAAAAAATACCACTGAAGCTTTCGTTTTTTAAAGAGATGTAAATAGATTTTCCTCAGCCAATAGCCACATAGTATGGGGTTTTCAACACCGTTCAAAACTGCTGTGCAAGCAGGTGATAAATCTGCTCCGCCACGATGCTGCTGTTTGCATCGAAATTCCATCGTCAAATTCTCCCCCTCTTCCTAATCTCAGAAGGTCTGTGTGGGACCTGTCAGGAGATTCTCAGGCTCTAAAGAGCCTGGTGTTTAAGGATGGACTCATGGTGTGCAAGGCTGTTAATGTGGCCATCATAATCCAGGTGGATAGTCAGGCCTCGCCATGTCAGCTTAAAGATTAATGACGGAGCTCGCTGTGCTGTTTCGCTCTGTCTGTGTGAGTGGCTGAATGGCTTTCCATGCAAGCGGTGGAACACTCCTCATGTTCAATACACATGCAATACATGAATGATATTTTCCAACCTTGGGTAAATGTCAGGGGGGACTGTTTACTGCCTTAACATGCAAAACTGCATCAGAAAGTTGGAAAAAAGGGGAAGGAAAATACATACTTTCTTCCCGTTTCCTCTCTCTCTCTCACTCACACACAGACAGTTCCTCTCCATTTCTTCCTCTCTCTGTCACTCAGTTTCTCTCTCTCACTCTCACTGTGAACAACCGGATAGAGGGGTGCGTGACCACTTCTTCGTTGCATACTGCATCTCCCAGGCAGTAAAGGCCTAATTATCTTATGTAATGAAATGACATCGTCCAGGGACAACCACAATGCTATAATAGGTGTTTGTTGTCATGAGCCACATCCCACAGCTTTCACTCGTAGTTCGTGCTGACACTGTAGCAAGCATAAGCTTTTACTCTGGTACAAGCTCACCTCAAAAATGAAAACTTTGTTATGTATTTGTTATGTTATGTAAGGCTGGTGTTATGTACTGTATGTGTGGGAGTTATAAATCACGTATGTGTGAGCAATTCAAATTTGCTGTTCATATTTCATAAAGTCTTACTTATTATAATGAGTTTAATAAAGTACATTGAAATGCCATCAACACCCTTATTAAAACATGTAATGGTGCAAAAAAAAAAAATGTAACCTCATAGACTTGAAATTGATTTTAGACGGTGCTGTCTTATATAGTTTGAACATGTTTGTAGCCACATTTCTTTCTTCCAAAGTTAATTTAGGCAAGAATCTAGCAGACCTTCATCACTATGAAATCTCACAAATCACAATAGCTTAAAAAAGATGACTTTTCTTTCAGTTGGCTGTCATGCTCTCTATATGTGATCTCCAGGTCCTCGCCCGCTGGCCTCAAATCTCTCTTTGTTATGGGAGAGGATTGGTGTGTCTGTTGACTGCTCCGCACCTCAACAACAAACGCTCGCCTTGAGGGCCGCAGGGGTCTGACTATCCAGCTCACGCACATCACTTTGGCCTCAAAACCAACCAAAATCCAATGAAAGTCAGAGAAGATCGTAAATTCAGTAAAGCATAAAACCGTAAAAGAAAAAAACAGTTCTGTGCGCTTCCACCTTCTCTTGGCTTTAATGGTGAGATCTGTCAGGGGGAACCTCACAGCAGCGTGGGACTTCTGCAGTAATGCCGATGGGCTGAGTAAACCATGTCTCCGGAGCCGTGTCTTTTCCTGCAGCTTTCCACACTAGAAACCCTTCATCCCCTCTGCTGTTTGGGTTTGGGATCCACACCTCCGCCACGATTTAGCCACTTCCAGGTTCCAGAGGTCCCATCCGGGGGCCTCTGACCTGAGCCGGCCCCGGGTCTTCTTCGCACGAGGGTGCTCCACATGTGGCGGACTTTTCTTTTCACTTTTATGTTCAAACGCACCACATGCTGCTGAGGAGAGCGTAATCCAGCTCATACTGGCCATCAGTGGCTGGGTTCCGTTGATAAGCCAAATGAAAAACAGACTGTGAAATGTGCTGGCTGACAGACAGATAGATACATTTCAGACAGACAGCCTTTTTGATTTTTCCCCAACCAGCCCTCTCTCTTTCTGTCCTTTTGTTCTCTTGCCCTCTCTCTCTCTCTCTCTCTGTCTCTCCCACCGGCATGCTCACCTCTTTCCCCACCCTCCTACTCTCCATTTGTCTCTCCAGCTCTTTGTGTATGCAAGTTCTGTAGAAACATGGCAAGTCTATCCACTCTCCTTCTCCACCTCTGCGTGCCTGTGAGTACTGTGGGCACAGCAGGAGGCTTGTGTGCTGCCATGAAGCTAATGACTGCTGAATAAAGCATGGTCCCTGGGAGCCTGCTGCCACACACACTCTGTCTCTCTCTCTCTCACACACACACACACCTCCAGTAGGCGGTAGGACCAGCATGCACTGCACAGGTGCGGCCTCGAGGCCAAGTCATCAATATTCATCACTCACCCTTCTCCGATACATACACACACACACACACACACACACACACACATACAGACAAGTTGAAATGCACACTACACTCACACACACACAAAGTCACAGCTGTGAGTGGGTGCACACATGCACACATATATCCATATGCATGCACAGGCACACATGCACAAACACACACACATCCATATGCACGCACAGGCACATACACACACAAAGACAGACACCTGCCACCTGTAGATCTCACAGTGAAGGAGAGGCAGGGAAAAAATATTCTCGGCGATCTAAAACGCATGGTCAGTAGCGAAAAGCTTAAATATATTTAGGGGTTTGTCCAGTCCGCATTCGGGGTGGTTTTGCTATCAAATGTCGGGCGCTTGGCGCAAAAAAGTTGGTCTTATGTTTCTTATAGTAACAATGCTTAACAAAATATCCATGAAACACACAAGCATTTTGAACAAAAAAACAACAGCAAAAAGCCCAGATAAAAAAGGGGGAGCTAAAAAAAAGCACAAAATTACTGTATCTAATCTCTGCGATCTTCAGGGTTACAGTAGGCCACATGTTTTCATCAACATCGCATTGATTACATGGTCAATGATAGTGGCACAAATTTCATCACTGACAACAGTTCTTGCAGCCAAATGGAATGCCACCACCACGCATTCTTACACCTCTACCTTGCCCTCTCCTTGGACCTGCTCTTCTCCCTGGCCCTGCTCCTCTCACTGCTCCTGCATCTCTCACTGCTCCTCTCACTGCTCCTGCTCTTCTCCCTGGGCCCCTTGCTCTTACTCTTCCTCATCCAGACATTACAGTGTTTGTCTTTTTCTGTTTCTGTTTCTAAAAACATCACTCCTCAAAGTCCTCCTTTTACTGTGTACGTGTTTTACCCAACATAAATCAATTGTGTGTCAATTATTTAAGTGTTTGTTTATTATCAGCTGAGTTATATTGTTTTGAACTGATATCATTGCAGAAGCAGAGGTTTTTATACTGTATCTAAAGTTTGGAATATTGTTTTTGCTATTGTGGGATGTTGTGTGTTAACATTCGTAAATACTGCAAAAACAATCCATAAATTTGTTGGGAGGTATAGCTTGTCTGTTACAGTAAGAAAATGTAAGCATTGTGGAAATGTGTTCACTGACTGCATATCGTGTAAAAACGACATGAAATGTGTGAATGGTATGGCCACAAAAGACCGATGCTGTGCTAACTGTATTTAGAGTTTTGAAAATGTGACAACTGGTTGGACAAACACTTGTTAGCGACTGAAAAAAACTGTAATCAGTCATGGGTGTGTTTTGGGCGTAACATCCTTTAAACCAATGAGAATGACATCTGTCAATCCCTTTAACAGCAAGCAGCGCAACTTCAAACAGTGCATCGGTATTTTGATGGTCAGTGCATTTGAAGGAATCTGCTTGCACACAAGACCGTATGGAACAGGTATTCCACTACACCAGGCTTTACTAAAACCTAGCAGAGTATAGCCTATACACACATCTGCACTCCTCTATTATTTGAACTTATTGGCAAAGTGAAACCATCTTCACCATGGTGTAAATGACAAAACACTTATACACAGTTAATTACTTTCACTATTGACTGACAATGGGTTAAAATTGAAAACATAGCATGAAAAAAAGCAACACTTACTGTACCCCAATAATGTAAGGTACATTATAAGGTACAACCTAAGGACATTTATCCTGCAGAGGAGTTGCTGCTTACATCTCTTGACAGTGCGTCTTCAGCTATGCTTCATATGCGCCTTTCGCTGTAGACTAGATTTTTCTTGGTTAGTAGCGTAATGGTTTTTAAATTGTGTAAGATAGTGATTTTTAGGTAATGCGCTAGACCACACCTAAGGTCGTTAATTGCCACACCCCTGGGCGTATTGTTTAATAAAAGAGAAGCGCATGGCGAAAAATGTGAGTCTAAGATAGGAATAAACTTTGTGTTGTGATAAGAATACGCTATGGGCTGTGTTTCTGACACACACACACAAACACACACTCACTCACATACAATGGATGTGGCCCAGATTTGGTATCAGTCTGGCATTGTTCCAGATCAAGGCCAAATTGATTTCTACTTTTCCTTGACAGGTGGGTGTTGCATGTGTTGGAACTTGTTTTTAAGTCTTTTTTGGGATGAGGGGATGGTGCAATCAATCAAGTCAGTGTGTAGATATGTATCCAGTGTATAGTCAGTAGAGTCAGTGATTGTCTGAGTTTGTGGCTTTGTATGCAGTCAGAGAGAGAGAGGAGAGAGTATGCTCAAAGATAACATCGGCACTGCCCTTCCCCAGTTGTCTCCGTTGTGTCCGAATCTTAGATGGGGTAATTAGAAGCAGCGTTGTGGCCTCTGCAGCCAGTGTAGTAGACCTGTGTTTAGTGTTTGCTATTGTTTTGTCTGGTTCCTCCGTGCATGTATTTGTCTCACAAAGCGCTTTCAGACATAACCTCTGGAGTATATGTGGAGGTTTGTCAAACGGAGGTCCTACCCTTCGGATGATTCAGATATGATGCTAACCTGCGGACCTTATACTGACCTTATACGGACGTGTGAACGACATACACGCACATTACAGAATCTCTGTGTGGTTGTCGAGTGAGGGGTGGGGGCTTGTAGAGTTCACAAGATGCGAGATATGATGCAGAATATATGCGGCCGCTGCCTGTCACAGCTGCTGTTTGTTTACAAAGTGTATGCATTATGAAGGCTAAAGAAGAGCTAATACTTGAAGTAGTCATGCAAGTGTGCACTTGAAATTGACCTACAGTATTTGTACGTGTGCTTCGAATAAACACATTTATCTGTTTTCAACGTTATGTAGCAGAATTACTTGGCTATAGACCCCAAATCTGGTTTGCGTTGGAGAGAGAGAGCATGCACAAACTTTATGGTACCAGCCAATTCAGTAGGCTAACTCAAGACTTCAAGGCCATCATATACGTTTTTAAGCAACAAACAAAATACTAACATAACAGTGAAGTGGTTCGTTTTTTCATGGTTTATTTTTTCCAAAAGTATTCTCTCCCCATGTGTCTATTGCATTTACGTAAGGAGCTTGGAACAAAGTTGGGTTTTCTTCGTTTTCATTTTCTCATATTTATGCTTATTTATGCTCAATAAATATTAACAAAATATTTGTTGAGCATATTTATGCTCAACGAATATCAGCGAGCTCAGCAGTGAGGTCATGAGAAGGCTATCAATGAACAGAAAACCGACCGTGTTGGCTAACAATTTATTAAATACTCCTGTTATTGTCGTCAACGACATCGCTGTAGGCTACTGCCTTTTCAGCACCTTCTGCTTATGGTGATTCAGTCTTTTGAATTCGTTTGGCCTTGCCATGCAGTTGTAGGCTACAAGGTGTCTCTTGCCATTCCCTTCATGTGTTCTATCAAAATGTTGTATGCCCTCATGGACAGTAGCTCCGTGATGTCTGCATCTTTCCAGGTCGGAGATTTTCTGGACAGCACTATGCCACTCCATCATAACACTGGCATTTAAGTCAGATCTAACCACATGGATGCACGAAAGAAACGTCACCGACACGCCCTCTCACTAGGTGTGAATTTTAACCGCATGTTCTGCGCTTCGTTCAGACACAGTACATTTACATAATGTCCGGAGGAAATACTAGGGGAGTAGTAGAACAACCGGCTAAATTCGGACTTTATGATTATGTCGTTCATATATAGGCCCCACCGTTTAACATCCGCAGAACCTCCGGTCTTACACGTATGTCTGAAAGCGCTTACTGAGACTGAAACCACAAGACCTGTGTGTGTGTGTGTGTGTGTGTGTGTGTGTGTGTGTGTTGGTGTTATGCAACTGATAGCAAATACATTTATTCCTCTGACTTCTTTATTTGTACAAGGTCATATGATTGAGTATAGTTTGTGGCCTGTCTAATGTGCTAATCGCAATGTGCAGTTGCACAAAGACTAATGGAAGCATAAGAAAGGCCAGCAAATGTTCCATGGGAGATTTTCTCACCTCTTGTATTCTGGAAAGGCGAGTAATGGGGATACAGTGGGGGTTTAAACCGTATCAAAAGCAAAGAGGAGAAGCCCAGAAGAACTCTAACACCTGTAACTTTGTTTTCTGCAGGAACTTTCTGTTCCGATGCGCTTGCCCAATACACTTAAACTCTTCTCGACCAGAACAGAGTGAAACACATGTGGCCAATTCCATATTTCATCACCTTCATCATGTCCTTTCCTGTCGAAACTTGTTTTTTTTTAATACACTTTCAATATAATTTTTTTCACCAAAAAAACGCAGGATTGAGGAGAAGCCTAATTTCAATTGACTTGGTTAAAATTAGATCATAGTTAAAATAACATTAAATAACATTACAGCCTTCAGGAAAAAAATAGAAATGAGATCGTGTTTCAGATGACTGAATGCGTGTCATGAGTCACTCTGAATCTAGCTGACTAGGGCTGCTCTGCCCTAACTCCTAACTCCCCGTCGCATGAATCACTGGTGCTGAAAAGCGTCCCTGCATCCCAGGAGATGAAACCATCTCTTTACACTAGTCGGCAAGGTGTGACTGATTGCTACCTATTGTCCCCGGCTAAGCTGTAGGTGTATGAAATTATGATGGATACTCTCCTCACTTCTAAGTTACAGGTTTTGTCACAACATTCACAGTTAACAGAAGGAAAACTCATTATAGGCGAAATGCAGTGCTAATATTAATTTAAGGGAAAGCTCGCAATAGGCCAAATGCAGTAATAATATTTCTTTAAATGGTTTCAGTAGAGTACGGAAGCGTATTGCTGCCACACTAAAATAAATACACGGGTTTCCCGTTTACCAACAAAACTAGATGCGCGCGCCTCCGTGAGGCAGAAGACGCTTGGTGGCCATCCAAAATGTTATAAACTTAACCTAAATAGTCGGCTGCTGTAAGCTACAATCGGATTTTTTTGTATACCCCTGTTGTCTCAATGATAATAACATCTAATTTCAGACTATATTTCAAAGTTTGACGTTCATTTGGATTATTAATATAACATCGTATTTTGTAATTTTTGGCGTCATTTTTGGCGAAGACATGCATTTCGTTAGGGATATTGAACATATTTAACATTCTCTAACCATCGTGATTTCAAATTGGTGATTTCAACGTTTTCAGCACAAAAACTCACTCATAGTCACTCACTCACAAAAACTCACTCACTCACACTGGCTACCTATGGCGGCCCGCATCAAATTCAAGGCTCTAACGCTTGCCTACAAAGTAGTCTCTGGTTCTGCTCCCACCTACTTGAATGCCCTCATACAGACATACGCTACCTCCAGACTGGCTTCGCTCCTCAGACCTAACTTCCGTCTAGCTCTACCACCAGTAGCTCAGGCCAATCCAAACTTTTCTCATTTATTGTTCCTCGTTGGTGGAACACACTGCCAGTTCCTACAAGGGCAGGGACATCCCTCTCCATTTTCAAAAAACCCCTGAAGACCCAGCTCTTTAGAGAACATCTCCTCTCATAGCAACACTTACAATAAGTCTTGCTGATCCTAGCACTCACCAGCCGTCTTAAACTGACACGTAACTGTTAAAACCAGCACTCACTGATGCACTTATTCTTACTGTACTCTAATGTTTTTTAAATTGTCCTAAAATTGTTGAGAATTGCTCTAAAACTTAAACTGTTTACCATGTTGTTAGTCGCTTTGGCTAAAAAAGCGTCAGCCAAATGTAATCTAATGTAATCTAATGTAATTTTATTCTTTTGCTCTTTTGCATTGCTCTATGCTGTTCTATGGTGCTTTCTGCCTCTTGGTTGCGCACGCATGTTTTCGTGACGTTCCATAGAAATCCATGTATAAAAAGGCTCTGTATTATGTAATTACGTGAAAAGTTTCTTGTTATAACAATATCTTTTTCACGTTTTAACAAGATATGTATCATGTTATTACATAAAATTATCACGTTATTTCATGATACTGATATTTTCATGTTTTTCATGTTATTTTCATGTTTACACGACTCAATCAAATTCTATTTTAAGCTTGGTTCAAGACATTCTCGTTATTGAACACGGTTGATATTGTTATAGGCATATAGCCTATGCGAACACCCAAGCGTTGTCCAAAATATTCTGCACCTGTGTGCAGTAGGCTAGCGGAGTGGCAATCGGGAGAGTCGGGAGGATTCCCGATGGGGCCAGGCTGATTGCAGTGTGATCTCAAAAAGCGCATTCTATTGCTGTTTGAATATTTAATTTGCTGTGCTCTCCAGCAGCCTGCACTGTGCGACTGCAGCGCTTCACTTCTCACTCCCCGCGTCCCTTCCCCACAGCCTTAGAAATGACAGCGCTGACCTGACCTGCAGGCTACCGAGCCAGAGGGAAGATTTTCATATTTATCAAAGCCCTTTCTCCCTCTTGCGTCAAGTTAGCGAAAGTTTTATTTATTGTGTTGATAAGAAGATAAAGCAGAACTATCAGGCTGTGTGAGCAGGCTATCCTGCACAGAACCTCGGCCTCCTTTTCAGCGGCTCTCTGCCGATACACACATCCCTCTTCGCTGCTACTCAGTCAGCTGGGAATTGACCACACACGTAGCCTACACACACATACACACATGCACAAAAACAAACACTCATCAAGCAGCACTGTGTAGGCCTAATAGCAGTCAGGGTGCAAGTTCAGACACGACTAGATATCATTTATGCCAGCCATGAGCTCTCGTGGCCTCGTTTCATTTAGTTTCGTTATTTTGAAATAACGGTATATTTTCATGTAAAAACGTGATAAATATCTTGTAAAAACATGAAAAAATCATATCTTGAAATAACATGATATTTTCACATTATGACGTGAAAATATCGTTATCATGAAATAATGTGATAATTTCATGTAATAACGTGATATCTTGTTAAAACGTGAAAAAGATATTGTTATAACAATAAACTTTTCACGTAATTACATAATACTGAGCTTTTTAATTATTTTAGTGTGGCAGCAATACGCTTCCGTAGTAAAGACCCTAATTGACGGCCGTGTTAAAGGTTTATGCATCACTATCAAGTTTGTTCACTGTAATGGCCTCAGTCAGACGGGAGAGGCTATCGCCATAGTAAGGGAACCGTTTGCGGAAATCCAATTATATGATTACCATGAGTGCTATGCCCTGCAAAACACATTAAAGTCCGCTGCCAAGCTACCGTGGCCGCAGGATCTGTCTGGGCAGACCTTACCCTTTGCATGTAGCCTACCACCTCACTCTTTTCATCAAAGCAGTCACTCGTGAACATGCAGTGTTAATGGTTTTAGCGTGTTGCACATCACTGATATTCCTGAATGCCTCGGACGAAGACGCTGAGAAACTGTTTTAATTTGTCATGTACACATGTAGGCCTACTTCACATAAGGTCAGCCGCAGATATCAGCTTTTGCACTGAAATGGTTCAAGTTAAAACAACTCTGGTAGTAGACCGAGGTGAAGTTAGTTTGACATTGGATATTCGAGAAAACATATACATTGCCTATACCCTATATATACAAATATATACTATATATATATATATATATATATATATACAAATATATACTATATATACCTACCTTCTGAATTACCTTCATAGTTTTGTATAGTTTTTTCTCCCAATAACTTTGACATCATGTGACCTACTGACACCAAAACAATGCAGAATGGCTCTTGTGTATGGGACTAATCAGACACATCTCCTTTTATAGACTTTTAATGTAGGCTACATTCAGTGTTGGGAACGTTACTTTAAAAAAGTAATTAGTTATAGTTACTCACTACTTGTTCCAAAAAGTAACTGAGTTAGTAACTGAATTACTCTATGATAAGAGTAACTCGTTACCAGGGAAAGTAATTATTTGTGTTACTGTTAAAAAAAAAAGTTACTATATGTATAATATATATATATATATATATTTTGAGCAGCCAGTTGAAATGAGTAGAACAGGCAGGTGTTTGTAGGCTACATAACTTTCAATATTCATTAGATAGATAGATAGATAGATAGATAGATAGATACTTTATTGATCCCCAAGGGGAAATTCAAGATATTGCACATCGACAGACCTACGGTTGACTTCAGCCTGTGTCATAGGTTTTTGTTGTGTGAGGCAGAAAGATCTAGCTTTTGCTGCTTGGAGGACTTTGCTCCGAGTCCTTCTTTGGTAGTGGACAGCGAGCTATCATCTGTGGTGGAGGTATCAGTGTTTTTGGCCACTAGCTTTAGATGCGTGTGTGAGATGCTTCATTAAATTAGAGTTGCTTACAACGGATGTCGACAAAGTCTTCACTCCTGGACATAATGTACACATTACATGCACGTTCTTGCCTTTGACCACAATGAATTTGAAATAGTGCTTATATCTCCACCTCGAAAATGGCAACTTTTCATCGGATTGATCCTGACCTCTGCTGTTTCGTCGAATCTCTATTTTAGCTATTGTGTGTGTGTGTGTGTGTGGCGTGTGTGCTGGCAAGTGGCTCTGATTGGCTACCATGAAACATGACTCATCCAATCATAATCGCTTACGTCGTTATTAACCCACCTCCTCACTAGCTGTGAGCCAGGGGTGCGTTCGGATTACAGTATAGTCAATCAATGCATAGTAACGCACCGCATTAACGTCCAGTAACGTTAACGGCGTTGTAACAAGGGAAAAGTAATTAGTTAGAATACCCCGTTACTGAAAAAATAACGTTGTTACCTAACACCGTTCTTTTAAACAGCGTTTTTCCAAACACTGGCTACATTATATTTTATATGAATATTTTAAAGAAAATCCATATAAAACATAGCCTGACGAGCCAGACCCACATTAAAATGTAGGGTCTGGACACTCACCGTTGGCAGTGCTCAGTCCGAGGGACGGGATAATCGGTTGTCTTTCAAATTCCCTCTGCATGCAGGACAGTGCTATGAGTCCCATGCGTTTTCCCACCAGCGGAGCTAGTTGGCTAGTTCAAACTTTTGCCAACTTAAAAAAAGCTTAACTCGTGCCACGCTGTTCGCCAACAGCAACATCCATCTTCTTTGTTTTCAAGTAGCAGGGAATTGATTGCAACTCTGCCATCAATCATTATGTTAAGCCCGCCTAACGTCTCTATACACGATTTGATTGGCCTGATAGAAGTTTAATTTTTCCAGCTCACAAGCCAACAGAGAGTTGCTAGACTAGCCTCTAGGGTGCGTCTAGGCTATATAAAACATACTACTGGAAGACATTTAAATTCAACATGGCATCACATGCATGCATTAACAATAAAAAAAAACTATGTATTCATTGTAAGGCTTTAAATATGAAACATAAAATGTAGGGCCAAAATGTAGGCTAGTAATCATTGGTGTTTCTTACAAGGCTGCATGTTAAAATTACAGTCAATTAAACAAAAACAGCATGGCGGCTACAACAGAAGATCAGAAGAACAAAATAAACAAAACCAATGCCTGCAATTACCTACCTATTGTAACGAATGTGCAGAAAATATGTAAAAGCTAATGCAAGACAGACACAAGTCACACACACACACACACACACACACACACACACACAGACAAACACACACAAACAAAGTAAGTCTTGAGGTGTGTCTGATTAGTCCCACATAGAACAGAACCAGATTTGTGGTGTCTAGTAATGATAAAGCACATGGATTTGTTTGGCAGAACAATGTGGATGTTACAAGGTAGGAAACACGATTTAAAACTGCCTGGGGACGCTAGGGGGAGCAGGGAAAGTCCCCATTTTCACCAGAACAGGTCATTTAACCATCCAAATATGTTATCTGTTATTATCAGAAATAATGGATTTTTTAAAAACATATTTTTAAAAAATAGAGTTTCCAGGTAAGGCCTATAAAAAGAGGTGTGTCTAAGTCCCATGTAGGAGAACTTTTCTGCTTTGGTTTGGAGTCACTATAGGTCACATGGCTTGGGAGGAATGGAAAAACATAGAATGTTATAGGTAATATAGAGATTTTCTTTAAAACATACATATAAAATGGAGTGTGCATAAAATGCCTATAAAAGAAATGTGTCTGATTAGAGAACTACTCTGCATTGGTTTGGAGTAACTGGGTCACAAGATATCAAAGTTATTGACAAAATAGACTCCGTACAAAACTGTGAAGGTAATTCAGAAGGTACTTTACTGTATAGACGGTCCCTATTAGGTGGTGAAACCCACCGCAATGAATATATTGAATATCTGTTGAATATCCAACATCAAACTAACTTCACCTCGGTCTCTAGTAGCCTACATTAACTGACAGACTAAGCATTTTATCCTGATCTTGTCCCCCTTACCACAGTGACTAGGTCATATAGAAATAAAACGACACATGAATCAACAGTGAATAATCAGTGTTGACAATGAATTGCTTTTTCTGCAAATAACCTTCCGATGATGAGCAAAACTTGCCACAAATAACCAGAGAGGAAAAATGCAGAGGCTCTGTGTGCTGCTGTTGTTGTAAATGCATGCCATGTCACTAGTGCTTTGTGTCATGAAGGTGTTGATGAGGTCCGTCCTGTGGTGGTCACAGGGCTTGTCCGTGTGTGCCATGATGTCATAGGTCACACGGAAAGGCCTCTCATGATACACACACCAATGTGACACACTAGGGTGGAGTGCAGGTGGTTTGTGACTGTTTGTGTGTGTGTGCGTTTGAGACCATGTGTGTGTGACTGTGAGTGTTGCATGTGTGGTGTGTGTGTACATGTGGAATGCATGAAGGGGGTACTTGTGTGACACACTAGGGTGGAGTAGCTGTGTGTGTGTGTGTGTGTGTGTGTGTGTGTGTGAGAGAGAGAGAGACAGAGAGAGAGAGAGTGTTGCGTGCATGTGTGTGTAAGGGTGTCACAATTTAAATTTTAAGTCGAAATCGATGGAAATTGCATCTCAATCTCGAACTTCGAACTCAAAGGTAGAATCGATGATGAAGCCACACCCTCAATGTCACTTCCAGCATGTATGCCAAGACGCAAACACACACACACACACACAGGTGTTAATGTAAACTAATCTGCAGCGTCAGGCCATCCTTAAAAATATTTTCGTTTGCCGTAACCCGACCGACCCTGTCAATTTAGAACCGACCCAAATATTTATTTTTTTCCCCTTTTAGTCCGACCGACTTGCCGGTTGTAAACTTGCGTTAATACCGACCGATTGTTTTTTTTTTACTCTAAACAACCAATACAAATGCAATAAAATAATATTTCTTTTAGTAGGCCCAAGTATTGTGAATACAAATTGCCTACATGCAAACGTGGCTCACTTAAAAAAAAAACCTGTGGCGTCATCTCTACACCATTGGTTTTACGCATGCCACACTATGGCCTACGCTTCGTTTCATTCACACAAACTGATAACGCTTTTACTTGGCACGAAGTTCTGGAAGAACTGTGGCCAGATCTTTTCTCATCCCTTCTCCCCTTAGTCTAACGGTGACCCTGTCGGAGTATTGAAATTGGTTGTGGTCTATTCAGCATTTCTCAAAATATGGGTCCGCAACATGTAGACTGCTGGTCCGCGGAGTCGTGGAGTGAAATTAGGCCCGGTGCTTCATCTGATAATTTGCTGCGCAGTTGATCAAGAAACCGCGGATCGACGAAAAAAGAAAACAAACGTTTAAAAAAGAAAAACTGCTATCGATGTCATTAAACATGGAGCCCTACAATTAAGTGGTGGTATGAGCATTCATTCAATGCGCGTCTGCGCGAGAGAAACTGAAACTAATCGATAACGTTGGTATCAAAGCTCCGCTTCAACCTGTTGGAAGGCTATTTATTTATTTATTTAACGAAACTTAATTGAACGACGTTGTTTTTTGGAACTTCCTTAGAAACAGAGCAGAGACTGTATAATACACTGTATAGCATTGAGTATTGTATAGTCAAATTTCAATATAACGTGGCCAAGAGCTATTGTAGCCTTCTTTCTGGGTACATGTAGATGAGCCCTATGACCCAAAAGGCTGCCATGACCGGGCCTCAGGTCAAAGAAGTTTGAGAAAGGCTGGTCTATATAACCTGCATCAGAATGAGGTTTGCAATGGTGCGCCTGAAGGCACGGGTTGAAGACCCAGTCAGTTACGTCCAATGATATGCACATTTGTGTAAATTCATTCCTACGTAATCACCATGACCAAAATTGTACTTTTTTTTTTTACTTTGAATCTTGAAAAAAAAAAATATTGACCTACCTACCGACCCATTTTTTATTTTTTTTGGCTGTTACTGCAAGCAAAAATATTTTTAAGGATGGCCTCACTCCTCTAGCTTTAGGCTGCAGCCAGTTAAAAAAACATCAACCAACCGAAATCAAAGCCCCTCTTGCTACTCTGAAATCACTGGTGTGGAAGTATTTTGTCATTCGTCAATTAGCACTAACTCAACTTACCAAGTGAAAAGATGATCTACAGATGAAGGGTTCAGATGCAAAAGCCTCTAAATGCCACCTACGTCAAAAATGAGATAAAGATGGTGAGTGAATGCTCTCCTCACATAGTATACGTTAATCAAATAATTTAACTTCAAAACACACCAAATAACGGTCTCTTCCTGGTCTGAAATATCGATTTCTATGCAAAAACCTATAGGAACCGGATTTTAAATGCTCATTTAAAAGAAATGTGGTCAGACGGATTTAGAGGGTTTTGCATCTGAACTCTTCAGATGATCTCTGTAGTTACAGTCCAAAATTACTTTAAGGCATAAATGCACATTGATAAGTGCATATTCCATGAACACTAACCTTGGGTCTCTTCGGAGTGTGCTGAAACAATGACATTATTATTCTGCGTTGTTTCATTTCACTATGTTGAAGTCTATGTTTAATGTTTGTTCTGTTTAGGCCTACAACCTCGCGGTTGGAATGGTTTCAAAATAAAAGCCCCCGAAACTAATAGGAAAAGGCCAACAACAAAAAAGTGAACAACGTAGTTGACACCCCTAGTGTGTAGGCTATACAGTATGCTGGTATGCGTGTACAATAGGGATGTGTGCAAATGCAGAAATTCTTATGTGTAAATGTGCTCCTGATTGCGTGCAAAAGTGTGTTGGTGTTGCATGCACGACTCGTGCAAGGGAGTCTCTTTGTGATTTCTGAGAAACTGTCTTGCAAAATACTGATGAAACCACAGAAATCCCCCAATATAAAAACCTACCCTATCCAAATGATGGATTCATTTGGTTTAGGTCAAATCACTCAATGTCTAGCTTAGCACCCAGAAAGAATGTGGCTTTCCAGCCAGGAACAATACTGCTTTTGCATGTAATGCTATACCCATCGATTGGCAATGTATCAGAGCAAATGTCTAAAATTATTCATCTTGTTCATGTTCACTAAATGATGCTATTGGTAATACAGTATAGCCTATGGGAATACTGTTATCTCTGTGTCATTCCTTTATGGTTTCTTTCAGCCAGGTGTTCAGTTACTTCAGACACCTACAGTGACAAGTTCTAGCCAGTTTAAACAACATGAGCAATATGGGGAGTAGCTGCAGCATGCAGGGAGAGATACTGGAGAGAGGAAATGTAGTCATGGGATCAGTGGGAAAAAAAACCCTCCATGTTGTCATGTCTGAGAAAGACACGTCTATGGAGTACAGTATGTGCTTTAATTTGATTTTAATTTCATTTTGGAGCGAGTAATGTGTTTGTTATCTTGCCGTTTTTAGTTTTTATCTTTTTATCTTGTCCTTTTTCATCCTGTTACAAAAGCATGATGTCCCTCGAGTTTGAGCAAAAACAGCTCCTTTTCTGTCTTCTCTGTCGTCTCTTGTGCTATCATTGAAATAATAAACAGGGAGCGGCTAATACAATTCCCCTTTTCTGAGAAATACTACTCTCATCTCCCAGAAAGCACCCCCTGTCTGCACAATAAATTGTGTGAGTGTGTGTGTGTGTGTGTGTGTGTGTGTGTGTGTGTGTGTGTGTGTGTGTGTGTGTGTGTGTATGTATGGAGAGGGGGGTGTTTTGGCTTGAGCAGTCTTGTCTTTGGAGACTTGTCTTTCCACTTATATGGGCCACCAAAACGATAGCTTTATGGTTTCCATGGGGCCCAGTCTGTGTAGCATCTCGAGGCCCCTGGGCTGCAGGAGTTACGTGGGGACATGCTGCTACCCGCTGGGCATCTTTACGTTCGCTCACATAAAGACAGGGGATCCGGAGGAAACGGCGGACCGCATAAAGATGGGCCCTAGATACTCAAAACAGCTTGCAGTGCTTGGCTTTTTGGTGATATATTGCTGTGTTTCTGCTTGGCTGAGGATATACCATAACTGCTATAGCTAGGCACGTCTGTAGACAGGACGGCAGGAGTTGTGCCTTCAAAAGGGAAATTACACTCGCATGCAAAAGAACTTCAAACCACTTTGTGTCCAAACCGCTTTGTGTCGTGTCCTCTGTGTGCAAACTGAATATCAAATAAGCCAGCATGCTGGATTACAAGTTTATGGTCCACAATGTTCTCTGAGAAACAAAGTGTAGTTGTATAATTTTACATCAAAAACACCAAAAGTAATCAGTCACCATGCTTTGATGATTAGTGATACCCTAGTGATACACTTGGCCATTGTATGTGATTGAGTGTCTGGTTCAGTATAACATATCAGAAGAAATGTGTGCTACTTGCAAGCAAATGCTAGAAATAATAATTGCAAAGAAATGCTAGAAAACTAACAGTTTGTGACATGCTGATGAATATAGTTAAACATCTGGAGGGGGAGAGAGTCATTGCAGTCCTCATTCCAGTCCCGTCATTCCAATAAAACTACCCCCGATTCAAGTCTTAATTTGAGACAGAGAGAGAAAGTGAGCTAGAGAATGAGAGAGAAAAAAACAAGAGAATGCTAATGCTTAGTGTCACTGACTTTCCAATATTTTTTTGGAAATGATTGTTTGTTATTGAGACAACATAAATGTGTTAAACACTCCTGCAAAATTGCTGTTGACAACCACAAAGGTGATGTTGCAACAAAGACTGTGCCATTACCATAGATACCAAAGTCAAGTGTTTGGTGACCAGGGTTAAGTCATGCACTTTCTTTCCTGTTTAGAAATATTGGTAATTATGAGATTGAGGTCTGACTGCTAATTGCTAACACGCTCCCTATTCGAATGCCATCTTGTGACCACCCAGTGTGCTGAATCATTCTG
>NC_063207.1:29295871-29310871 GCF_017589495.1 Alosa alosa
AGAGAGAGAGAGAGAGAGAGAGAGTTAGGGATTGGTCAGTGGAAATGGAATCTTTGTGCTGGCTGTCCCTGACTTGTGGAAATGTCAACTTGTTGAGGGCATTTAGGATTTCTGGGCTGATACATTGGGATTGCTGTTTCACCACTCTGTTTGCTTTAGCCAAGCACACACCGCTACCGTGAGCACCCCACACGCTACTAAAAACAAGTTTTGCCTCTCGTACAGGATTAGCCCCTTTAACTGAGGCTCAGTGTCACAAACACCCAGGGCAGAAGATATGCATTTCCTTCATAATGCCTAAAGCTCTTCTGTTGTGTGTCTTACACAGCTACATGGCTTGACATTAAATGTGGCAGGGGGAGAATAAATGCCTCAATACGGACATCAATCTGTCATGTGGACACCCTGGCGCGACACCGTAAGCCATCGCTACACGTCTGGAACTCTTTTACATACTTCTGCTTCAGCCTGTAGGTGGCTTTAGTATTTTCCTTGTTGCATAACTAAGTCAAATACTATGATACACTGTGTAAATATGTCAAACAAGCCATATGTCATGTCATTCTGTTCCTTGTATTGATTTTTGTAGTATTATTAAATTGTAGTATTGTAGTACTATTTTGTAGTATTGTTATATCTATGTACAGTTTTGCCTCATGAGGTGATCTATGTTTTTCAAAGAGTGGTAGTTGTACTGTTTATTAATGGTGCCTGTGATGAGGAGTTTCTACAGACAGAAAACAATTAAGTGAAACATTGCAGACCTATATTCCACACATCACAATGGCAGCAGCCCCGCGATTTGCATGGCCGCATTCCTTAGGACTAGTTTATATATGGCAATTTTATGTGTCTAAATCGCATACCCCAACCTACTTCACAATAGGTAGTTTAGTTTTATTGTTTGCTGTGGTTTCAGGCAACCACATGACAGCGTTTGGTTGATATTGTATTTTGTTCCAAGTAGTATTGAATCACGTCTTGATACTCCCTGGAATGTTATTATTTTTGGTAATTTATCAAGTTGCTTGCCTGTTGCAGTGACTAAGGACTCTGACAAAGACAAACGACTTAAACAAACATCCACCACTAACTCTGAATCAAGATGCTGTAAACATTAGTAATCATATGTGTTTATTTTCGTAATACATTGATTATGGGTTCAAAAGGCATTGAACTAATATCTCAAAGCAGCTCACTTGTGCTGCAAACACAATACACAATATATGGTAAACACAATTCAATACTTCATCACAAATCACTAGTGATAAATGACTTTTATTATATTAATAACCCAGTAAATATTATGTTTAGCTGTACAAGAGGCAAACATTCAGAGATAGTTGCTGTACATACCATACTATGAATTTGCTGTTTGCCAGTTACTGTAGTCTGAAAGTGGATTTTATGCCATCTTAATTTGTTCCCCTCTGAGCTTGGCACAGATCCTGTAGTCGAGTGGCTTTAGAGTTAACCCATATGAGCAGTTTAAACTCAGCTCCTGCATTGGGTCGCTCTCAAAAGTGAACTGGTGCAGGAGAATCGCTGTAAACAAGAAGACCTCCACCTTGGCGATCTGATCTCCAATGCACCGTCTCTTGCCCGCTGAGAAGATCATAACGCTGCTGGTGAGGTCTTTGTCAAGGCTTCTGTCCTCGTTCAAGAACCGTGAGGGGTCAAAAATGTGGGGGTCCTTCCACTTCTGGGGGTCGTGATTGACGGACCACTGGTTGATGAACACAACAGTGTCCTTGGGGATGTGGAGGCCCTCGAAGGTGACGTCGGCGGTGGTGGAGTGGGGGATGGTGAGGGGCACGAAGCTGGTGTAGCGCATGGTCTCGTACATGAAGGCGTCCAGGCACGCCAGGCTGCTCTTGTCCTCGATGGAGGGCAGCCGGTCGCGGCCGACCACCCTGTCGATGCTGTCCTGGAGCTTCGCCTGGATGTCCGGGTATTTGGCGAGGAGAAGGAGACTCCAATGGAGGCAGGTCGAGACAGTGTCCAGCCCTGCACCGATGAAATCCGAAACTGTGCTCTCAGTGTGAGCCTGAGTGAGACCGATATGGTCTTCTTGCATGTCAATCACCTCCATGATGGCGTCGCACATGTCTCTGGTCACCCTGGGGCTGTAGGTCTCCCGATGGTGCACCACCTTGTCCCTGATGAAGGAGAAGAACTCCTTGTTGAGGTCCTTGAAGCTTTGGAAGATACTGCGCACTGGGTTGGGGAAGGACTGCAGCCAGGGCATGACGTCCACCAGGCTCCCGGCGCCCACCGTCTCCCCGAACTTGTCCACCTGGCTGAGCAGGGTCCTGAACTCTTGGTCGTCATGCCCGTAGCGCTTCCCAAAGCAGAGGGCGCAGATGACATTGGCAGCGGCCACTGTGAGTGGGTGGCCAGGGTTGAAGCACCGCCCGTCGTCACTGAGCTCTGAGAAGGACTTCACCAGGTCCAAAGCCTCAGCCACAATGTGCTGCTCGAAGGCTTTTTTTGTTTCACTGTTTGCCGAAGAGAATGCCCGGATGGTGGACTGGGCGATCTTGCGGTGCGTCTTCCACTGTTTGCTGTAGTTGCTGAAAGTCATACTGTTGCCGCCCGACACAAATTGAAAAGATAGAAAGTTTGGTCGGCCCGCAAACTCGGCGCCATGCTGGAGCAGAGCCTTCCTGATGGCAGTGTGGCCATTCAGAACCACTATGTCGCTAGACCCAAGCCGGATCTGGTAGACGTTGCCGTACTTCTTTGCCAGCTTGGAGAAGGTGATGTGGGGCATCTGGCCCAGCTGCATGGCATTGCCCACCACTGGCCAGGCGAACGGTCCTGGCAGCCTCCTCTTGAGTCTCAGGTTGCGTACCCACAGGCAAGCCTCCAGGCAGAAGAGGAACACAAAGGAAGCGATGAGAGCCGGCTGTACCTGCCCACTCCATTCCCTGATGATGCTGCTGCTGCTGCCTTTCACGCCATAATCTGGATCCAGCAGTGCCATGGCGATACAATTACAAGACCCTTACTGCTGAAAGCTTACCTTTTCAGGCTAAAATCAGTCACCAATCAGAAAGTATCCTTCTTGTTCCGCTAACAGTGGAACCACCAGCAGTAGCGATTAAAAAACAACTGTCTCAACCGCATCAGCCTCAGCCTCAGCCGCAGATTGATATCTCCAAATCCCAAAAAATAGCTGGGAAAACTGGCCAGATAGTCCAAGTGAATAGACAAAGTTTCTCAGTAACACCCCCCAGCAAACACATACTCCCTCTCTCTCTCTCTCTCTCTCTCTCTCTCTCTGTCCCTCTTTCTCTCACACCTCACTCCCTTGCCTTGGCTTGAGGTTTAGGCAGATGAGGGTGAGTGGTTTGCAGTGGAGCGGTGTCTGTCCACAGATGACCAAATTAGAGGAATGTAGATCTCGGCCTTGACACTCTCCCTTATATATCTTGGCTGTGGGAGTGGTCAAGCGCTCAGGTTTTCTTAGCATCTTGCTCTCTCGCTCTCTCTCTTTCACTCTCTTTCTGTATCTCTCTATCTCTCGCTCTTTCTTTCGCTCTCTCCTTCTCTCCTCCCATTGTGGCTATGGTAAGGATAAGGGTAAGGGCTCCCATCTCTCTCTCTCTCTCTTTCTCTCTCTCTCTCTCTCTCTCTCTCTCTCTCTCTTTCTCTCTGTCTCTCACACTTTCTTGTTGTATCCACCTCTCCCTCTTTCTTCACTACTCCCTGTTCTTTTTGCTCTCTGTCCTGTCAGTGTGGCTGGCGGTGGTGATGGCCCCAGGGCCCCTAAAGCTGTCCCTGGCCGGAGAGCAGAGCAGAGGTGGGAAGTGGAGGAGAAGTCATGCTGGCGAAGCCAAGTCAGGGGGTGAAGCATAGGAAGTCTTGCTCAGTTTTGGGAACGGAACTCACTGCTAGCTCTCAGCCTGGCTCAGTTTCTTGTCATAACGAAGACATTGTGTGTCCAAACAGAACTCAGTGGGCCTTTGGGGAGACTTTGGAAATGTGAAGTGCCCCTGTTTTAAAAAGTCTCATGTGTGGAGATTTGAATTTGGAAAGAGTTCACGTGTAAATGTTTCACTTTATCATTTTGGCCCCTCATGACAAATGTGTGCTGTGTCCCGTGAAATTTCACCTAAGATATCCAGACCCAATCTGTTTACTCGTTGATATGTGACATCTAATGTTACAGGTGGTCTGGATTACAGGTAGAGGATTAAAGGAACATTGTGCCTGCACATACTATTCAGTGCTCTGCACCATTACTGACTATTTTAGTGTGCAGGGCCTATTTTAGATCACGTCTAAATCTGGCTTTGTTTACAATCAGATATGCAGCAATAAACAATGCTGTGCTGCTAATGGTGCAGCTTAAAAACAAATACACTTAAGTGTAATGTGCTCTATACTATTGTTTGTGTGATGCTTATGCTGTATAACTTATATATAAACTTAATGACATAATTTGGCTTTGTATTGTGGCTTCACTAAAATTGCTTTGGAAGGTAATGAAAGATGTGTTTTACAGATAAACATTTTAGAGTGCTATGCTTGACAAAATACAAAAGAGCAGACAGACAGTGAAGAGTCTAATTACAGTATGCTGGCTTGCAAGACTCAAAGAGCTTAAGTGATACAGAAATGCCACATCACAGCACACACAAAGCAGGAGTGCTGGCCAAAGTGACTGAACACAGCTAAATTGTTGTGTTTATGGATACATAAGTTGTCAGGCTTTCTACAGGAATTCATGGAGCAGTTAACTATTTGTGAGGGTTTTGGGTTTTTTTATGATTGTTTGCAGTGTTGTGTAAGTTATGCACTGTTCCACTAAACTGCACTTGAAAGTCCATTCAAATTTGGTTGAAATGATACAGGTTAAAGATTTATTTGACAGGTATGTTTCTCCTCTTGGGCTAATTCACTTCACATATCCTAATAAGAAAGAGAGAGAAAGAGAGAGAAAGAGAGAGAGAGAGAGAGAGAGAGAGCACACAAATCTCTTGCATCTTCAAGTAGTTTGAAAACACCATTTTATTCACTCCAGATCTACGTAGCTTATTTTCAAATAGTAAACAATAAACAAACAAACAAACAAACCAATAACATCATTAAGATCCTCTTTTGTGGTCACTGCTTGCCTTGGACATTCAATAAGTGGTTGTGTTTATTGGCTTCACACACAAGTTTATAAATTCCTGAATGCATGCATTTCAGCACAGGTGAAATGACTTTCAGATAGCTTGCAAAGCCCCATGGGTGTAAACAAAAGCAAAAGCACATTTGTGAAAACATGTGTAAGTCATGTCTTGACATTTCCTGGGAAGGTTTTTCTCCTTCTCATCTTTTGCGAGTTGAGCTTAGGCTGTGGTTGGAAGTGAGAACTGTTTGGATAAGAAACAGGGGGGCTATAGATTTGGTGTTTGAGCTCTCTCTCTCCATTTCTCCCTCCTTGTCTCTCTTTCTCTCACTGTCCCCCCTCTCTTTTCTATAGTCTTTCTCCACAGAATGTAGTTTATTCATAACTGGCTATTGAATGAGTCGGCTCACTTTTGAAGGCACAGTGCTTTCTCAGCTGAAAAGGTCCACAAGTCAAGACATTGTCTCCTGGTTTGCTCCTCAGACTCCCATTACTTCCTATCAATCAAATCTGACTTAATGTCCTAAGAGATACCATCATAAATGAATGACCCATAAAGCTTTCCCTACACGAGGAAAGCAACTTTCTGTGGTTTGACATGTGCTCTTGAGTGTACAGTAGACAAAAAAAATGTTTAAAGTACATTTTCAATACCTGACATATAATCCATTACAAATACTGAATAGACATAGACCTCTCACATGAAGTATAAATGTATTTTAAATGACTTGCTCTCTATGAGTGAACTTAAAAAAGTCTCTTTGCAACATGTACAGTGTACCCTCAGGTGTAGCCTAACAACTTTCACAAACACCTGCTTGCAAGATAAAGCATGTTTATATTTATCTTTTTTTATGTATTTCACACTTCATAAAAGTCCTGCAAATATTTTAGATGCATGCAGGAGGGTGAATAAGCACAATGATTTATATTGTAGAGAATCACCATATACTGAAATTCATCGGAGTTCCTTTGATAGTACCCTACAATGTTGGGCATCCACATCTTACTCATGCTTGAGATTTTTAATCTACCTGACTTGATATGTCATGTTACTAAGCTTAACATAAAACTATATTTAAAAACACATGACCTCATATTTCACAATACAATCATATATAAACTGTGATATGATATTTAACATCTTTAAATACGAAACAGCATTCAGTGCAGATTTGCTAATACTCACTGTTAAAGGATTTGCAACAAGAGCAACTTAAAAGTTTTGAGGTCCTTTCTGGCCTGAAGCCTTTTGAGCTACATTGCTTTTAGCAGCAGTCTTTTTTTTCATGCCGGCGACACCAAGCCAAGCAGCTTGCCTCTGAGTTTGGCTGTGATTGTGAACTGGAGGGGCTTCAGAGTAAGACCGTAAGAGCAGTCCATGGTGAGGGCTTGTGCAGGGTTGCGTTCAAACGTGCACTGGTGCAGCAAGATGGCCGAAAATAAAAAGACCTCCACCTTGGCGATCTGGTCTCCGATGCACCTCCTCTTGCCCGTGGAGAAGATCATGACACTGCCGGTCAGGTCCCTATCCAAGTTGCCGTCCGCGTCCAGGAAGCGTGACGGGTTGAACACATGGGGGTCCTTCCACTTCTGGGGGTCGTGATTGACGGACCACTGGTTGATGAACACAACAGTGTCCTTGGGGATGTGGAGGCCCTCGAAGGTGACATCGGTGGTGGTGGAGTGGGGGATGGTGAGGGGCACGAAGCTGGTATAGCGCATGGTCTCGTACATGAAGGCGTCCAGGCACGCCAGGCTGCTCTTGTCCTCGATGGAGGGCAGCCGGTCGCGGCCGACCACTTTATCAATCTGTTCCTGCAGCTTAGTTTGGTGGTGCGGGTATTTGACTAACAGCAGCACTATCCAGTTCAAAGCAGTTGATACAGTATCCTGCCCAGCACCTACAAGATCTGTCACTGTGCCTTCAACATAGTCTTTAGTCAGTGTGCTGTCTTTCCCATGCTCTATGATATTGATGATGGCATCACTTATGTCCCTTGTCACCTCAGGGTTGAAGGTGTTCCTGTGCTGTATGACCTTGCTTTTCACGTAGGCAAAGAACTCCTCATTGATGTTTTTGAAGTTCTGGTAGACGCTGCGCACTGGGTTGGGGAAGAACTGCAGCCAGGGCATGACGTCCACCAGGCTCCCGGCGCCCACTGTCTCCCCGAACTTCTCCACCCTGCTGAGCAGGGTCCTGAACTCTGGGTCGTCGTGCCCGTAGCGCTTGCCGAAGCAGAGAGCGCAAATGATGTTGGCAGCCGCCACGGTGAACTCGTGTGACGGGTTAAAGTAGCGTCCATCTCTGCTGAGGCGGAGGAAGCTCTGGACTAGCTCCATGGCCTCACCGGCCACGTGCTGCTCGAAAGCTTTCTTGGTCTGGCTGTTGGCCGAGGAGAAGGCTCGCAGCGTGGAGTGGGACACTTTGCGATGCATCTTCCACTGCTTGCTGTAGCTGCTGAACACCATGCTCTTGCCGCCGGAGATCGTCTGGAAGGAGGCGAAGTTTGGTCTTCCAGCAAACTCAGTGCTGTGCTGGATGAGTGCCTGGCGGATGGCATAGTCGCCGTTCAGCACCACAATATCATTGCAGCCCAGCCGGATCTGGTAGACGTTGCCGTACTTCTTTGCCAGCTTGGAGAAGGTGATGTGGGGCATCTGGCCCAGCTGCATGGCATTGCCCACCACTGGCCAGGCGAACGGTCCTGGCAGCCTCCTCTTGAGTCTCAGGTTGCGTACCCACAGGCAAGCCTCCAGGCAGAAGAGGAACACAAAGGAAGCGATGAGAGCCGGCTGTACCTGCCCACTCCATTCCCTGATGATGCTGCTGCTGCTGCCTTTCACGCCATAATCTGGATCCAGCAGTGCCATGGTGCTCGTGTAGTAAAGGTCTTGTAAGTGGTTGAAAGTGTGGCAAATGCTCCTCTTCTTTGTGATAAAACAATGTTTACAGAGAAAAACGTTTTTTAGAAATCTGAAACAAAGACCATGAGCTTGGATTGTAATTAAGGTTCAAATGTTAACCACCAAGCAGAAAAATCCATTTTGTTAAATAAAAAAATCCCTTGTTTGTGTTTTGTCTTAGTCTGTTAGAATTTTAAACGGATTTCCATTGGTCAGTTGTCATTACATTACAGTAATATAAATATACACGGAAGCAAAACTAAACACTTTTTTAAGCTTTCTCTCTTACTGTCACTAACGCAGACGCACTTTTCTGTGCCTGGTGTGTTTTGCCACCCTCTGTTATATATGTTAGCTGCGCAGGGGGGACGGGCTCGGTATTATTCTCATACTCCTCCCATTGTGGTAGACCTTGAGACCTCATTACACTATCTGTTAGAGCCTCTGCGTCTTCAGCGCGCACCGAAAGCGAGCGGCAGCGCAACACCTGAAGTAATATTGAGAGACTGATAGACTAAAGCCCCTGTGCGATCCTCACTGGAGAGGCAGACGTGGACAGCTGAAAACATCGGAAATCGGGCTACTTTGAGAAGTTTTTGTCATTGCGTAAATCAGTTGATGTGCGTATTACGCGGAGAATTTGGGCATGTTTAGGAAAGGATAATTCTTGAGGTCTGTTTCACAGGTTTGGTTTATTTACGGTGTATGACCAACATATTGTCAACTTATTGTGTTAACAAATCTTATTGTCTATGCGCTATTCGATTTGTCTACATAAAGTTAACAATGTTTAAACATTACAGCGCATTGCGTAATCACTTCAAGCGACGGTGCCTTTCTATTCATTCGTTGTAACCGGCAAATAGTTAAAAACGTAATGCTGTAAGTCAAATGACTGAACTAATTGTCATAATTTGCAATGAATGTGTTAAAGACATTCAAGCAGTAGCCAAGTGAAATCTATTGAATACATATGTATCGCATTGGGAAGTCATTTTTTTCTACCCACAGAGGAATGCTCCATGCAGAGAAGAAAAGCTCAGTGCTGTCGAAGTGTTCAATAGTTCAATAGAATACAAGCATATCAACTAAGCTGAACTCTGACAGCAAAAGTCCCAGAAATATTTGTTTTTCTATGTAGTTGAAACTCTGTTATTTAGATAATGACTGTTTTAGGGATCACAAAACACCACCATCAACACAGTTATTTTCCTGACACTTCATATTTGAATACATACAACAACAGCAACAGAAACTACTTTTACCAATACTACTAAAAAATATATATATTTAATGTCTCAGTCCTCCATCCCTTAGCTTAGCGATATTGTAGTGGTTTGTTCTTCTGCTAAATTTGCAACTAAACTTCCACTATTTGTAACAAATAATCCCTCAACTACACCCTTACCACATACCATTTTTTACACCTTTTTAATATTTGAATTTTTACCTTCATATTCTCATATTCATATCCTCTATTCATCAAAATAAAGTAACACAACAAGTTTCACATTCTCAGTATTACTTACATGTTCTGAGTAAGGGATCTAAAAATCCCAGAGAAGGCCATCTCTATTTGCAGAATTGTGTGAGAGTGTTTTTCGGAATGTGCAAAAAATGTCTTGAGCTTTGAGTATTTTTGTTTACACGTTGACTGTGATTGTGGCTCTGGGCTCATTGCGCTGTTTTGAATGGAATGGTTAACATTTCAACCCTTTTCCTGCTACGAGAAAAAGTCACACACAGCATACAGCAAACATTGCATGAGAAATCCATTAAAAATGCATGTGTGCATTCTCAGCGAGTCTCTCTCTCTCTCTTTCATTCTCTCTCTCTCTCACACATACACACACTTGCACACACACACACAAACACAAAAAGGGCATGAGAAGGAGTGTGATATCGCATGTGAAAGTGTGCCATCTTCCCTGGGAAAGGGCTGCTTTACATAATTTCACAGGTCAGCCCAGGTCCCCCCCCCCCCCTCCAGCTGGCTGTCCTCCCTGCCTCTTACAGGCCTGCGGGGCCAGCCAGCTCTCCAGAGACGGGCGATATCATCATCCCAGCGCTGGGGTGATACTGGACCGAGTGGTGATTGAGCAAGCACGAGGAGTTGTTGCATGTTTAGTCTGTGGCTCGTCACAGTTACAGGGCCTTACAACTACAATTATCCTGGAATGCTTTCTCAAACAACTGTGTTGGACTCCTACTGCCCCACACTGTCCCAAACAGCCACTGTCTGTCAGATCTTCTGAACGTCCAAGCCTCTTGTGTGGGGAGGAAACAGCGTCGCAAGGATCTCTTGTACTTCCCTCCTGTTTGTCACTGTGTACAACTGGGGCCAAAGATGGGCCAGCAATCTTGGCACGAACGCAATAGAGTCAGGTTTACTGCTGGAGGAAACAGCCGCTCTATTGATTCGATTAACCTTTTTGGTCCGAAGATTAATTCTGGTTCCTCGGGCGGTCGTTTGTCCAGCTCAGTGCCAGAAAATAATTTTGTGCTTCTTGTGTACCCTCCCCTCCTCTGCAGCAGGAGAGTTTCTTTTTGCAGTGGGGTAATGAACCTAATTGAAACACTCTAAAACATTTCTGAAGTACACCAGTGAGCTCCGAGCACAGAGATCGCTCTAAGAATCTTGCACAGTCCCTCGTTATTGTAGTTTAGAGAGAAAGTGTATCCATGTCTCTCTGTGTGTCACCGTGTGTGTGTGTGTGTGTGTGTGTGTAGGTTCCCTATTTCAGTGTGTCAGTTGCTGGGGGTCTCCACAGTTCAACATTTATTCCTGTGGGAAAAAAGAATCCTTTTGATCACAAAGCACATCAGAAGATCAAGTCAGAAATCCTCAGAGAACGTCTGATCAGTGGTTTTGGTTTTAAGTACTCACTTTTGAGTTTATCTGCTGACCAGCTGTACAGTGCACACTAGGCTACTGTGTGGCATCTCACCACCTGGAAGGTCTATCTCCTGCTGACCACAAGAAAAGCTTAAAAGACCTCCCTGCTAAGGAACAGATATTTCTTATCTTGAAAAGGACATTGAGTACTAACCAGAAGGTGTGTGTGTGTGTGTGTGTGTGTGTGTGTGTGTGTGTGTGTGTGTGTGTGTGTGTGTGTGTGTGTGTGTGTGTGTGTGAGGGGGGCACCAGTGTGAGTATCCCTGGGGATGTCTTGGGTTCCAAAATCACTAGAGTCGTGCTTGTTGAGAGAGAAAAGAAAAGAATGTTTATTTTCGTAGCTTTTAGTGCCTGAAACGGAATACAGGTAAAGCGCACGGCCGCCGTGGAACTGAACATGTGGCAAAAGAGATGTTAGCCATGTACCTCCCCTGTGGGTTTTTTTCTGGGAGTGTTTAATTGGTTTCTTGTCCTAATTGATTCTCAAAAATAGGAAGTTCACACAGTTCATGCTGGGGGTTGGCTTGGAGATTTGGGGAGGTGGTTGTATTCAGTATTTCATGGTCTTTAAAAAAATCCATCTGTTGGCGTATAGTATAAACCAAAGTGCTTTCCAGTCCAGGTAAACACACAGATAAACGAATAAAGGAATTACAGTTTAAAACACAAATAAAAAAATACAATATATATATATATATATATATAAAGTATGATTAAAGAAAACATTGTAAAATAATAGGAAAAGTTAGGATGGTAAAACATGTAAAAATGAACATAAAATATACAATAATAAGATGATACAAAGCTGATAACATATGCAACAAATCAGAATGTACACATACCTGTACACTTATTCATACACTATACCATTTATGTACTGTAGGCATGACATCATATATAAAACATTTTTTTTTCATTTCTACATATTTTGAGAACAAAGGACCAACCACTATTTTCATAGTCATCAATTTATTGTCAGCCCTAGATTTGCATGGGTTTCCTATTAAGAACACCAGCCCAGTTTTGAGCAACATCAGCACATACAGTACAGTAGCAGATGGACTGGTTTAGAGCTGTCATAAGAGTGGAATTTACTTGGTGACCTTTTTATTTGGTTCTTAAAATGGCTAGGAAATTATTATTTAGTGTAAAATATATGATTTATATTCTGTTTTTTTTTTTAAATATGCCATTTTTCTTAAAATTATTTTGAACTTTATGTGACAAGTTTTGGATTTCCTGCCTCCCAGCAAGAGGGAAACTTTATGTTCTCACTGTGGCCTTTGTACTGACATGGGGAATTATTTGCGAGACAACTGTTATGTGTACCAAAATAAGGGCTCTAAAAGAACCATACAAAAATGCATTGGGCTTCTTCTGTAAAGCCGGGTTTAGAGAAGTCGGCATCTCAAAGTGAAGCACATCCTTAGTGGGTTTACAGTACTTCTTACCACTCGCCTGGTGGCTGTTTTTTCCCTATAGGGAAATCCTTCACAATATGTAACCCTACTCGACATCCCACTCTCCATACACACGCATACTTACACACACACACACACACACACACACACACACACACACACACACACACACACACACACAATCACCCACCCACACACACACACACACAGCCTTTTGCGCTGCCCATCTCGGTCTAATTAGAGCCAGCTTTTGTGGTAAGGGGCTGGAGAGAGTTTTGTCTGTGTGTGTGTGTGTGTGTGTGTGTGTGTGTGTGTGTGTGTGTGTGTGTTAGGGGGTGGAACTTGCAAGTGTGTGTGTGTGTGCATATGTATGCATTTTGCGTGTGGCTGCCGTGTTTGCCTGTGATTATCCCCTATAACCTGGCTGTGAAAGGTTGGCTCTGACCCCACAGTGACTCTGCTGGAGGGTGATGGGGTGGGGTGGGGTATATGTGTGTGTGTGTGTGTGTGTGTGTGTGGGGGGTGTATTTAGTTTGGGAGGCACAGAGACAGGTCTCACGGTGGACAGAGCCCACTCGGCTCGAGAGCTAATCACTGTTTACTAGACTCATTTCCACTCCTCAGTGAGCTACTGTCACGCACGGCCCAGAGAGAGAGAGAGAGGGGGGGGATTGAGGAGAAAGGGGGAGAGGAGGGCAGAAGGAAGGGTCCAACAGGCAGTAGAGGAGGAACTGGTGAAGGAGACCTGGGAGAGGAGAAGAGCAATAGAAGAGGAAGAGGGCATGGTGGGAATGTTTGTGGAGATTAGGCACTGCAGCTGACATTGGACATCAGGACAGGGGAATTAGTTTAGGGAAAGAGTTTGGTCAACCCAACTCAGACTGACAGATCTATTAATACAACTCCAACGATCTTTAACTGAGAGACAGACAGGCTTATTAAAATGTAAAAACAGCAAACCACAGGAGTCAGAGATGACAGTTACTCTCAGTGAAACTTATCTGATGATCTTAATCCAAAAATAATGTCAATTTTCAGAAACAACAGGCTATGTGGAAAAGAAAAACTAGGCTCATTTTTAATTCACCCTCATGCTCCACAACTAGAAAAAAAGAAAAGAAAAGAAAGTTACGTCCATCTTTAACCAATAAAGGGAGAATCGAGTTATTCTCAAGCTGTGTCTGATATGAAAACAAATTAACTCAAGGTGCCTGTGGGCATGCCGACAGCAGGCACATAATTAACTGACCCATACCAGTCACTTGTTTACATTTTTTGCCAAAAGAGCCCATGACCAAGGGGCGCTCGACTGTCTGAACTTTGAATGACTCCCGTTTGCCGAAGCAGCACCGAAGCGCATGGACCTTTCTTGAGCGTAAATCCCCTGGATTAGCCAATGAGGTGGCAGAGGCCATTGCGTCTTTCCTCCCATCTCTATGGTCCAGTGTGATCGGACACCACCACCTGACATTTAAGGGAGCGTGGCTTTTAGAACTTGATATGTCCATCCATGCCCCACCACACCGTGACCTTATGTGCCCCAGGCACACTGTGTTCTTCAAGGTGTATACGTTTAAGTGGTTGATGAAAAGCACACTGAATCATGGAAGCAAGTTCAGTGAATGACAGCTACCATTTGTTTTCTGTACACAAGCACCAATTTCAAGAACACTAAATGTGGCCACTCTGAATGGATTTCCTTCTTTGTCAGAGCCTATGAGCCTTATTTTTTCCATTTGGCAAGGAGATGTGTTTATTTTTCTTCATCATGCCTCTCTATGCTGTATTGTTATTTTGATGTTGCTGCAGTAGCCTGTCTGCCCCTTGATTAGGGGCATGTGGTAGCCAAATTACCTGTAGTTACTCCACCACAAATGAACTGCAGATCCAATTTTACTATACAACCAATCACCCCCCCCCCCCACCACCACGACCACCATTGCTAGACATGTGTTTGCATGACCTGCTTCTCAAGGGACTTTCAAATAGCAAATGAAAGCTGAAGCAAAAGTTTTCTGGATAGCCTACACAGAAATGACATTTTATGTTTAACATTTTATGTTCATGTTATGTTGACGAGGGGGCATTTCTCACGCACCAGAAATGTATTAGTTATAACTTAAACTATACTTTTTGCGGCCTATTTGTGAAGCAAGAGTTATATTGACTTGTTGAATTATGATAATGCATGGCAAATTATTGTCATTCTAATTATCTTTCATTTTTTGAGGCTAAATATTTTGAGGGTAAATATTGTTTGGTATGTCTTCAGACCTTCAAACATGCCAATAATGCGCACCCTTCATCCATATGACAGAATGCATGACATTCCTCACTCAGACGCCAATACACAGAGCCATGTATTTTGCATAATTATTTGTTTCTTTTCCTGTCGGAATTTGCGTGCTATGGAGCCGACTCAGGGTGAGCTTGCGTGCCATGCAGACCTAGCGTGCGCAGATCTTGGTCACTGGGCCCCGGTCTCTCTGGGGAGCAGGGGGTGGAGATTCTGCTAAGAGATTAAAATGAGACAGGGAGAGGGAGGGAGGAAGAAAAAAGTACTCGCAGAAATGGCTTCCAGATGACCCCGATTTTCATTTTTAGTTAGCTCATCCGTAGCTGGCTGACGGGCCGGCCAGGACACACTTAATTAG